>NC_057808.1:107399182-107405958 GCF_018294505.1 Triticum aestivum | reverse complement strand
CCTCGCGTCCGTTCGCCGGAGCTCACCGCCGGCGCCCGACCGCGCCTCCCTCTCCCTTCGCGCCGGCCCGCGCCTCTGCCATCGTCCTCCGACGAGCTCGAGCTAGAACTCGGCCCGATCTGGATCTGGTCAACGCCGAAGGTTGACCCCGAGACCCCCTCTAATTTGGCCAAGTCTTGAAACTTTTACATTCTGGTGCACTTTTCATCATGCCATAACTCTCTGTACGTAGCTCCGTTTCGTGCGTGTAATATATCGAAATTTTGTCTCGGGATGATCTTCATTTTGTTCTATTGAACCATGTTCATTTGAGTCCATATTGATGCCAAATCATCGTTGCAAGAGTGCTAGTTGCTGTTATCTGCTGTTACTTATCAGAACTTGGAGATTTGTTATTTTTGTTGCATTTAATCTGTGCATCTTATGGGCATGAGCTCTACATGTGTTTTGATGTATGCCATGCCATCTTTCCAGTGGTGTATACCATGTATTTTTATGGTCTCTGTGGTGACTAGCACAAGCATGCAAACTAGGCTTCGTGATGTTTCTGATTTCAGGGACAGTAATTTTACCAAGTCTGTGACTGCTGTTATTTTGTTGCTATGTATCCATGTGGCTACAGAGAGATCCATACTTATTTTGGAGATGTTCGGTAAGAATGTTTTGTAGATATTGTTGTAGTTGATCCATCCATGCCCTTGGTTGCAATTATGGAGTGCCATAGCATGTCTTAATCTTGCTCTACTTTTGCTATAAAATGTTCCTGGCAGATTGTTTACGTGTTATTCAATTTTGCCAAGCTTGTTGTAGTTGATCCTTTCATGCTATGTATTTTCTCTTGCCATGGATAGCTTCATAATTATGCCATCTTGCTGTAGGTATGCTTGTTTTGTCATGCATGACTTTGTGATGAGTGCATCAAGCTCACCAAGATGCCCTCATAATGTCTGTTTCTGCCATGCTCTGTTTTCTGCCAAGTCTGAAACCTGATAACGAAACTTGCTATGTTTACATGGTTGTCATCATATCTTCTGTGCCTTTTTCGCTGATGGTCAGTAAGGGACTTTTGTTCTATGCCATTAGGAGACTCATGCCATGCTTTTCTTTGCTATGATATGTTCCTGTAGCATGTTGTTTGCTAGCTCTAAACATTGCAACCTGATGTTGTTTCCGCCATGTCCAGTATTTCTGCCAAGTCTGAGAATCTGTTATTATTTGCAATCTTGCCATGTCCTTTTGAGCATGTTCTAGTGATTTCTGGAGATAGCTCAGTATTCATGTTTTGTTGTGCTTTACCTGTACATCATGCCCATGCCTTTTGTTTTCATGTTGAGTTGCTGTAGCATATTGTTTTGATGCTTGCATAATGCCTAGTTGCTGTTTTGGACAGATTGTTTCTATGACTTGTTTGGAGTGTATGTGTTGCACCGTTGCTCCGTTTGGAGTGAGCTCTATATGAAACTTGCTTTGTTTTGCATGTAGTCTCATATTATCATGTTGCATCCATGCCTTGAGTGTGTTTGTTTGATGTTTGTATGCATTTTGCATCAATGCCATGTTTACCTTGTTTTGCTCATATCTTCTAGGCCGTAGCTCCGAATCTAATGAACTTTATATGTAACTTGATTAGATTTTCGTGTAGATCATCGTGGTGCTCTTTAACTTGCTGTTTAACAACTTTAACTTAATGCTTGTTCAGTTCTGGACCAATTTCGAAATTTGCATATGAGGACTTACCGGATTTGTTATATGTTGTTTCCGGCCTCATTTAAATTTGCTTTGATGTGTTGATCTTGTATGCATCATCTCTTGTCATGAGTAGCTTCATGTAGCCTTGTCATGCATCATTCTTGATTGAGCATCATGCTTTGTTCAGGTGTGGTGTGTTTTACCTTGGTGTGTGCTTCTTCTCGATAGTTCCCGTGTCGTTGCGATCGTGAGGATTCGTTCGTCTTCGTGGCTTCATCTTCTTCATGGACTCGTTCTTCTTCCTAGCGGGATTTCAGGCAAGATGAACGTCACCTTGGATCTCATTACTATCATTGCTATGCTAGTTGCTTCGTTCTATCGCTATGCTGCGCTACCTATTCAGTTGCTCTTCAAGCCTCCCAAATTGCCATGAAACTCTAACCTTTGTCACCCTTCCTAGCAAACCGTTGTTTGGCTATGTTACCGCTTTGCTCAGCCCCTCTTATAGCGTTGCTAGTTGCAGGGGAAGATGAAGATTGCTCCATGTTGGATTATGTTTATATTGGGATATCACAATATCTTTTATATTATTAATGCATCTATATATTTGGTAAAGGGTGGAAGGCTCGGCCTTATGCCTGGTGTTTTGTTCCACTCTTGCTGCCCTAGTTTTTCATCATACCGGTGTTATGTTCCTTGATTTTTGCGTTCCTAACGCGGTTGGGTGATTTATGGGACCCCCTTGACAGTTCGCTTTGAATAAAACTCTTCCAGCAAGGCCCAACCTTGGTTTTACATTTGCCTCACCTAGCCTTTTTCCCTTGGGAGTCGCGCATCCCGAGGGTCATCTTTATTTTAACCCCCCCGGGCCAGTGCTTCTCTAAGTGTTGGTCCAAACTGAGTAGACTGCGGGGCCCCCTTGTGGAAACTCGAGGTCTGGTTTTACTCGTAGGATGTCTCATCCGGTGTTGCCCTGAGAACGAGATATGTGTAGCTCCTATCGGGATTGTTGGCGCATCGGGCGGCTTTGCTGGTTTTGTTTTACCATCGTCGAAATGTCTTGTAACCGGGATTCCGAGACTGATCGGGTCTTCCCGGGAGAAGGAATATCCTTCGTTGACCGTGAGAGCTTATAATGGGCTAAGTTGGGACACCCCTGCAGGGTATAAACTTTCGAGAGCCGTGCCCGCAGTTATGTGGCAGATGGGAATTTGTTAATATCCAGTTGTAGAAAACTTGACACTTGACCTTAATTAAAACGCATCAACCGCGTGTGTAGCCGTGATGGTCTCTTCTCGGCGGAGTCTGGGAAGTGAACACGGTTTCTGGGTTATGTTTGATGTAAGTAGGAGTTCAGGATCACTTCTTGATCATTGCTAGTTTCACGACTGTTCCTTTGCTTCTCTTCCCGCTCTTATTTGCGTAAGTTAGCCACCATACATTGCTTAGACGCTGCTGCAACCTTCACCACCTTATCCATTCCTTTCCCATTAAGCTTTGCTAGTCTTGAAACCCATGGTAATGGGATTGCCGAGTCCTCGTGGCTCACAGATTACTACAACACCAGTTGCAGGTGCAGGTTTTTGCGATGATGACGCGAGAGCGATGTTGCTTATTTTGGAGTTCTTCTTCTCCTTCTTCTTCGATCAGGGGATAGGTTCCAGGATGGCAGCCTGGGCTAGCAGGGTGGATGTCGCTTGAGCTTCTGTTTGTGATTCATCCGTAGTCGGATGTTGATCTTATGTATGATGTATTGATGTATTCTTGCGGCACTTGTATGCCTTGTATGTATACCCATCTATTATGTAATGTTGATGTAATGATATCCACCTTGCAAAAGCGTCTTCAAGATGCGCTTCTATCCTTGGTGGGATCTTCGAGTTCCTTTAGGATAGGGTCGCATCTTGGGCGTGACAAGTTGGTATCAGAGCCTCGACCGACCCTAGGAGCCCCCTTGTTTGATCGTGTAGTTTGGCCGTTGTCGAGTCTAGAAGAAAACTGTTTTCAGAGTCTAGCTATATCGGAGAGTAGGAATTCTTTTTACTCCTCAGTCCCTCCGTCGCTCTGGTGAGGAATCTTGACGTAGTTGTTTTGAACTACTCCTCTTCCCCTTCAAAATTTTCTTTAGGATCACGCGGTTAGTTTCGTGAGTTGTCCATCCTCTTTTGTCCGGCGCATTTCTCGTCAAGTCGTCCCGAACTTCTTTGTCTTTTGGGGGATCAATCCTCAGCTCTTTTCAATCGACGTTGTTTTCCCCATCCGAAGTTGTCCTTGTTTTTCCCCACCCGCCCACCCTTCTTCTTATTGGAACCGGAGTTTATAATCGAGTATCCATCCTACTCGTGCGAAGCCTTTGCATTCTCTCCTCAATCATTTCAACCGGTGTTTTTTCTCTTCAAGTTACTCGTCGATTCCCGTTCAAGTTGCCTGTATTTTTTTCCCGCCCTCCCACCCCTTTTATTCCCGGAGTCTGAGCCTCTATTCGAGCATCTATTTCATTCGTGCGTAGTATCTTTAGTTTTTTTCCTCAATTATTTCAACCGGTGAATTCTGTCAAGTTCATCATTCTTCATTTTTTTTTCTTCTTCGGTGGATTCAATTCAAATTTTCGATAGTGATTATATGCTTTCCTCGGCTCAAATGTTTTCCGTTGTTCGTTCCCCTCTTGTCATTTAATCGTTCCGAAGTGATGAAGACATCTCAGGAAATTTGTCTTTGTTTGAATTAATTCGAGGTTGTCACCTCATTCAAATATTTAAATTGTTCCGGTGCATCATCTATCTCTTCAACAATCCTTTTTCAACGGTGTTTCCTTTCGGTGGGCCCTAACCCACAGGTCTTTTCCCAGGATCTTACCTGACTCTTCTAAGTTTTCTGGAGTTATTCTCAAATCCTTTTCGAAGTTTGACGCAAGTATGAATTTCATCAGTCAGATGTTTCTCCAAGATCGCTTTCAAATTCTTTCATGATCGGGCCAACATTTTTCTCCCAGAGTATCTCAACAATTTTGGCGTTATTTCTCACCGTCATTCTCTACTTTGAAGACCGAAGTAGAGTTTCTCTTAAATCTTGTCCGTTCTCCCGATGATTCATGTCGCTAGCTTGATGCTATCCACTCATATTGTTACAAGTCCAGCAATTATTTTCAACCATCCGGAGTATTTCAGGAGCTGTTTTCTGTCTCAATTATCCGGAGGCCTCCATTTCAGAATATTTCGTCGTTCTAAGTTCTCAAATCCGTTCTCTGATTATTCTATATTCGTGCCCCTTCGTTCGTTTACATATTCTTCCGGTGCTTCGTTCATGTATGCTTCAATCAGCTCGCGATCTCTTCTTTCAATTGCATCTTGATTCCCTCAAGTATATTCGTGTTTTTCCTATTTTTCCCGGTGATTCATTCTCTTTCGTCGTTCAATTTTGAATTCTAACGGTGGTTCGTTCAAGACCCCTTGTCGTTTGTAATCATATCAATTAACTCATTCTTTCCAAATCCTACCGGTGGTTCACAAAGATTTTCTCAAGTTTTGGCGCTATATCTCCCTTTAATCTTTTCCAACAAGTATAAGTAGTATGCAAATCCATTGTTTCCCATAAATTTAATTGGTGGAGATAAGGATAACGTAATCCTTATTCTTCTTTCTTCAAGTGGTTTTTATCTCTTCTTTTGGAGATTGTTCATCTTATCACATTCTCGGTTCAAAGTGTTTTCATCTTTTATTTCCCGGAGTTTTAAGCTTCTCGCCGATTTCGTCACGAACCTCCATCTAAATCATCGCAAGGATTTAATCTTATCCCTTCCATCCCCCAATTTTATCTCGTCATTCTTTTGTTACCGGAGTTCTTCACGGCGGCTCGTCATGATTTAATCCATTCTTCAAGTGTTCATCAAGATTCTTGTTGAAGGAGTTCTAGTATCCTTCCTTCTTGCTTTTCGAAGCGCAATTAATTCTCCGTATTCTTTTGAAGTGGAGTTTTGCATTTCTTCGTTCTTCTTAGCTATCCAATCATTTCCGTTTGTGGCTGGTTATCACCCTATGATCTGTAGATGTTATCCATAAGTCCACAACAAGCTTATTCTTTTCGTTGTTGATTTTTTCTCAACAACTCCGTTCAATCCTTTCTTCTAAGGTTGCTTTCTATTACATTCGTGGCACAAGTTGTCATTTTCTTCCCCGTTCTTCTCATTCTATTAATTCAAGTCTTCCGGAGATTTTGTGTTGTTCCTCAAGTCAAGTATCATCCCATTTTTCAAGCTCGTGTTCTATTCTTTCCTTGTTCAGTCGAAGTGCTGCATAAATTCCTTCGTTATTATTCCTTTTCTATTTTGTCCTAACCGGAGTGGTTTCGAATTCACTCTTATTTCTTGAGCTTTTGCTTCTGGTCTCATTCAACATTACTCTTTCCTACTCGAGTGTTCTTGACTTTGTTCATCCTCACTATTTTGTTCTTATTTGAACTCATCTTCTTTCCCTTCCGTCTCGGTCCTAAGATCTCGGGACGAGATCTCTTGTTAGTGGAGGAGTGTTGTAACACCCCGGATCCGATGCGCCAGGTGTCTGCTAGTTATTCGCCGTCCTTGCCTTGTCATCTGCTTGAGTGTTGCATTTTGCCATGTCATCATCTGCATTGCATCATCATGTTTTACTAAACATGCATCTGAGCATTTTTCCCGTTGTCCGTTTTGCAATCCGGCACTCCCACCTCCTCCGGCGCTCCCTTCTTGTTTCTTTTTCGTGAGCGGGTATCGAACGTTCTCGGAATGGACCGAGGCTTGTCAAGTGGCCTTGCTATACCACCGTTAGACCACCGGTCAAGTTTCGTTCCATTTGGAGGTCGTTTGGTACTCCAACGGTTAACTAGTTAACCGCAAAGTCCGTTTGTGTGTTGCAGCAAAACCCCCCCTTCAACAGCCCAAAACCTCTCTAAGTCATCTCCATACTCTAGGTTGTTCGATCACGATCGTGTGGGCGAAAACCGCACCTCGTTTGGACTCTCCTAGCTCCCTCTACCTATATATAGACCCTCCCTTCCATTTTCGCGCAGACGAAACCCTAACCCGCTCCCCTCGCGCCGCGCCGGACATGTCC
>NC_057808.1:106686887-106752828 GCF_018294505.1 Triticum aestivum | reverse complement strand
GGGTGGACTGCGGGGACGCGGGGCGCGGCTTATAAGAGGGCCGGCCTGGGGAGTCCTGGCCGGTTACAGCCCGGAGTCGGTTTGACTTTTTTTTAAACGGATTTCGCCGGAAAAATCCTAGAAAAATGAATAAAAAACTAAAAATACCAAAACAAATTTTCACCGTCTAAATGGAATATTTGGAACAAGATGAACATTTTCTTGGCCCTAAAATGCAATTTTGAAAAATGCATATTTTTCTAATTCAAATAAAATTGCTATAAAATCCAAATAAATTATTTATTTGATTTTAATATTTTTCCTCCAATACTTCATTTATTTTGGAGAAGTCATATTATCTCCTCTCATATATTTTGATATGAAATGTTTTCGGAGAGAAAAAATTAGTTAAAACCAAAATGATCCTTGTTTCAATATTTGATAAAATTCAAATATGAAAACGGTGAAATCCCCAACTCTCTCCGAGGGTCCTTGAGTTGCTTAGGATTTCGAGGACCGCAAATCAAAAATGCAATAAAATATGATATGCATGAATGACCTATGTATAACATTCCAAATTGAAAATTTGGCATGTTACACATCATCGTGATGCTACCGAAGCAAAATAGCGCAATCAAACTGACTGATTTCCGCCCCATTAGCTTGATCCATTCAGTGGTGAAGTTGATCGCGAAGGTCCTCTCAATCAGGCTAGTGGGCGTTTTTTGGACCAACTGGTCTCCCCTGCTCAGAGAGCATTCGAAAAGAAGGAAAGGAATACACGATAGTTTCCTCTATGTTCAGAATACGATCCGAATGTTCCAGAGAAAGAAATCGCCGGCGCTGCTGCTCAAGATCGACATCACAAAGGCCTTTGATATGGTGTCCTGGGAGTACTTACTAGAGCTGCTGCAGCGCATGAACTTCCCAGCGCGCTAGAGAGACTGGATCGCGCTGCTCCTCTCCTCCGCATCCTCGGCATGCATGCTCAATGGAGACCCGAGGCACGACATCCTCCATCTGCGAGGACTGTGGCAGGGGGACCCGCTCTCGCCAATTCTCTTCATCTTGGCGATCAATCCCTGCACCGACTCCCGAAAGCAGCACAGCAGGCCGACGTCCTCGCTCCGCTGCCGGCTAGGACGACACGCATGTGGGTCGTGCTCTACGCCCACGACGTGATCTTCTTCGCCAACCCGGAGCGGCAGGAGGTCGACACCATCATGCAGATACTTGAGGGGTTCGGCGAGGCGACGGGGCTGTGTAGTAATCCACTAAAATCATCAGTAGCGGCTCTGAACTGCGACAACATAGACCTCACGGACGTCCTGCACAATTTCGGCGCCAACAGAGTAAACTTCCTGATCAGGTACCTAGGCCTTCCCCTCTGCACTGGTAGGCTATGGCTAGTTCACATCCAGTTCCTCCTCGACCGCGTCCATGCATGGCTGGCGGCCTAGAAAGGCCGTCTCATGCCAATCGATGGGCGCCTTGTGCTGATCCGGAGAATGTTGTCCACACTGCCTGCTTTTGCAATTGTCGTCCTGCGCGTCCCGAAGAAATTCTGCAAGGACAACGACAAGGCAAGGCGATGGTTCCTGTGGGTGCAAGACGAGGAGATCACCGGAGGGAAGTGCAAAGTGAACTGGCGGCTGGTTACGTCACCAGTGGACCGCGACGGCCTCGCGATCCCTAACATGGAGCGCTTCGCGCGCGCTACGACTCTGATGGCTCTGGCTGGCATGGACCGACCCTGGTAGACCGTGGGTGGGCACGAGGATGCCCTGCGACGACAAGGACGGGGCGTCGCCTCGCTACAAGGGTGGTGGTTGGCCACTGCAACAGAGCCCTTTTCTGGCTAGGGGAGTAGCCCCTTCGGCTTGCTTTCCCACTGCTGTTCAGCCACTCCGTCAGGAAGAACTGCATGGTGGCGGAGGCCTTGCGCGGTGACAGATGGGTCCTCGACCTCAGGCACGACAATACAATGGCGTTTATCCCCCAATTCGTCCTGCTGCGGCACCGTATCAGGGAGGCAAACTTGGTGCTACGTGAAGGAGTGGAAGACGAGATCATGTGGAAACCAGGGAGCCAATACTCAACTAGTGCAGCGTACAACATCCAATTCCTAGGGCAACCGAGGGAGAACATGCACCGGCTAATCTGGAGGATCTGGGCACCGGGGAAGATAAAGTTCTTCCTTTGGCTGCTCCACCACGACTGGCTCTGGTGCAATGACCGCCTGTAGCGAAGGGGTGGGAGAATGGCTACTTGTGCCAGCTCTGCAGCCGAAGCTTGGAGTCCTCCTTCCATCCGCTCTGGGATTGCCCAACCTCGCGTAGAATTTGGGCAACGGCAACTACGTAGGGCGGCTATGCTGCGCTTTCCCCTGCTTCCTAGAGTGCATGCACGACCACCACCGAGGCTTTCACCGCGATCGTTGACTCCGCGGCACCGACGGAAAGGAGGGGCGTAAAAACAATGCTCGCTTTGCTCGCCTAGCACATTTGGCAAGAGCGAAACAACTACACCTTCAGAGGCAAAACGCCAAGCTCGCGCGACGTGCTCGCGCCCTGCCGGAGAGATATGGAGCAATGGAGACTTGCTGGAGCCCACGGCATCGAGGCCTTTGGGGAGATTACGTCAGATGTCAGGCCATGAAAATTTGAAAACACTAACGCCCACACATGTGGCAACATTGCAACTCGCACACACACCTGGATCACCGTCCAGTTAAGTTTGCACGAATCTTGACACATCGAGGCAGTTTTCGCGTGCCACGTTGGACAAGGCCGGTGTGTGGGCGTTGGAGAGGTCGCCCACACACCCCACAACACGCGGTTGCCAGCTGTGCTGTGTGGGCGAACTAGTTTCTGCCCATACAGCCACCACCTAGTCCACGCACGTGTGGGCGAACTGCTTTTCGCCCACACGACAGTCGTACGTTGTTGGATGGCAACTGCAGTTGCGCATACATGGAAACTATGATTCGTTTGCTAGACGGGAACTGCAGTTGCGTGTACGTGGCAATCAGATAAACATACATGGCAATTGTGATTAACCACACGTGGCAACTAGGTAAACACACATGGCTACTATTGTTTTGATCATATGCGGCAAGTAGTTAATCACACACGACAACTATGGTTTGATTACACGCGGGAACTACCATAAATTAGACATGGCAACTATAGTTAACCAAAACAGACAGAGTTGTCATGCTTTTACAACCATATTTGCCATCCCGGATAACTACATTTGCCATCCCGGATGGCAACTAAATCGTCATCCCACGGGTACCTAATGTGGCTGCGCCAGGACGTGTGGGCATATTTGCTTCGTGCCACACACGTGCGTGGGGATGAGTAGTACTTGTTGGGCGTGGGGCACGAAGTAGCTGCACCCACACGTGTGGACATATTTGCTTCGTGCCACACGCGCGGGTGGGGATGAGTAGTATTTGTTGGGCGTGTGGCACGAAGTAGCTGCACCCACACGTGTGGACAATTCTACTGTTCGCCCACACACAGCCCGTATGGGCTGCCCCCTGCTCATGCCACACACGGTGTGTGAGCGAATGCCTATTATGCCACACGTGTGGTGGTTATCGGCGTCCTAAAAATTTTGTTTGGGGGGCGTGATTACTGAACCACCCCTGGGCCTTCGAGCCCTTACCGTGTTAAAAAAATCGCCGATTCACACACGTGATCGGTTGCGGATTTCTCCCTTCCGTATAGCCAGACGGGATCCTCAGAAAAAGAAAGGACGCCGATAACGCCCACACGTGTGGGCGTTAAGGGGTCTGGCCACACGTTTTGTGTGGTGTCTAAGAGAACCAGCTCACACGCCTACGTGTGGGGCAAAACAAGTAATGTCCACACGCCTCTTGTTTTGCCTCGCGGTCCCTTTCACACGCCTACGTGTGGGCAAAATAGATAACGCCCACACGCCCATACGTCAGGCCTCCTACCTCATGGTCCCGCACGCCCCGCGTGACAGTCATCACGCGTCCCCGCAGTTGCCATGGTCCGGACCCTCTTTCATGTTTGTTTAACTGCAGTTGCCATGTTGTTGAACTACAGTTGCCATGTCGGACAACTACAGTTGCCATGGTTGCTCAACTGCAGTTTTCATCTCAGGTCAAGTGCCAGATGCCATTTTTCGACAACTGCAGCTGTTGCCATGTGTGGTCTGGTCTACTACAGTTGCCACGATTTGAAAACTTTAGGAGTTGCCACCTACTAACACTAGGCAGTTGCCATGTAGCACTACAAAAAGACATGGCAAAATAACATGTTCGGGTAAAAGAGAGAGTTGACATCTGCTTACGAGCACACTGGGGGTAGTTGCCATGTACCCTGCAAAACACATGGCAACTGACAGCTTTGGATGTGGGAGAGGAGACGGGTGTGTGGGCGCGGTGGTATCTTTAGGAGTTGCCATCTACTAAACACTAGGCAGTTGCCATGTAGCACTACACAAAATACATGGCAAAATAACATGCTCAAGTAAAGAGAGAGTTGCCATCTGCTTACAGGCATACTAGGGCAGTTGCCATGTACCCTGCAAAACACATGGCAACTGATAGCTTTGGGTGTGGGAGAGGAGACGGGCGTGTGGGCGAACTGATAAACGCCCACACACCAGTCCCTCTGCGTGCGTTGAAAACTGGCGTGTGAGCGAACTGCTAAACGTCCACACACCAGCACCTCCGCGTGTGGAAACGGACGTGTGGGCGGCCGGATAAATGCCCACACACCAGCCCAATCCTATGTGGCGTAGAAAACCTGACAAAACATGCCAAGATTCGTGCAAACTCAAACCGACGTTGATCCATGCGTGTGGGCGAGATGCAACACGTGTGGGCGTTAGTATTTCTGGAAAAAAAATAGCCAGCCAGCTGAAAGAATATACAAACATGCATGCTGAATCAGCAGTGAGAGCGTTAGCAAGGTCGCGTAGCCGCGTGCTGAATATTCAGTACTGTCATTATTGCAGTTATCAATCAGTGCTTTTGTTTGGTAGCTAGACTTCTAGAGTGCTGATATTATTGTTTTCGCGGCACATGTATGCTCGAGCGGCCACTGGTCACACGGCCGGATCCAGAAACAAGCACGACAGTGGAAACCTAGGCTTCTCCCCGCTTGGGATTCTTGGCCGTCGGATCTTCCTTCGATGCATTCTGGACCGTAGGATCTCGCTCAGGAGAGATCTCGGCCGTCGGATCAAGCCGGATCACTGCTACAATGAATAGTGATGAATAGTAGCCTCCATTCGATTTTTCTTACTGACTTTTCTTACTACAGAATTACTGTCTTACCTCGCTGACGTGTGGGGTCGATCCCTGGTGGGCCACGCCGGTCAGCGACTGTGTCTGTGAGCGCGGTCTGTGCGTTATTTAGTGTAGAAGTATTCATGCCACCGTCTGTAAAACTGGATGGCCGCCAAGGGTATTTTGGACATTTTGCGTACACCTATAAAACCGAAGCAGCAGCGACTGAAAACCTAGCCGCTTCCTCCCCTTGCGCGGTCGCGCCACCTCCCCTCGTCCAGCCCTCTCCCCGACCTCGCCGCCCCACCCACATCGCCGCCACCGACGCCCCTCAGACCTCGCCACCGTGGACCTCTCTCCCTGTCTTCCTCGCACCATGACGCCCGCAACCTCCTCCCTCCCGTCAACAGAAGGGAAGGAAAGAGAAGAGGGAGAGCGAGCGCGTCAGACGGCCATGGCAGCGCCGTCGTCCGACCTCGGCCTCCGACTGCTGACCTCTCTCCTCGTTTTCCTCGCACCACGGCGCCCGCAACTTCGTCTCCCTCCCATAAACTTCTCCAGGATCTACAACATCGATGGCTACGGCAGCGCCACGATGCACCGCCAGCGCCACGCGCGCGGTGGCTGGGGGCTCTGCCGGCCACGGCAGTCCGCGCGCCCCGGCCTGGATCCCCATGCGCTGTCTTCCCCGACGGCGTGAGGGCGGCCACCTGAGGAACCTGGCTGGCGGATCAGGTTGGGCAGCTCCAAGGTTCTTCGTCCTGCCGCTGATGCCCACCGGCCACTTCCGCCGGGCTTCGTCGTGGGAGGGGGTGCACCAGCGAGGAGCAGCAGGGGAGGAGATGAGGATACACCGCCGGACTCCCTCTTCACTTTATGGTTGCATCTTCCCCGTGAGCTCCTTCTTCCATTCCCTTGCTTCCCTCGCGTGCTCCTCCTGTGTATTTCGATTTGGTTGTGAGATTGTACTCCATGGTGCTTGCAGGTCCGTGTACATTTATTCCAGTGCTCAATCATTGTCTGTCTCAACCAAACCTAACATGGCGGTGCGAATTTCTTCTAGGTATGCTTCTCCCTCCCATTAACTCCTTCTGATTATTCATATAGATATGTTTTTCTCATTTTTACTGATATATATCATCGGATGGATTATTGATGCTTTGTATCATTCTGCAATTAGCGTCATGGTTATTTAAGATAGAAGTGGAATGTTAATTGGCTGGTAGTGGCATGTTCAAGCATTTGTTTTATGCACAGAAGGTGCTGCATAAAAACAAATTCTTATACATGCTGTGTGTATAAGAATAAAAAGAAGTGGAATGTGTATTGGCTGGAAAAAAATCACATACAGTAGTAATAAAGCATTAGTTTTTATGCAGCACCTTCGGTTATAAGAATTTGTTTTCTAATTCTTGATGGTCAATCACAGAGCATTAATTTTTGTTTGCTTTACAATTTTTCAGGAGTAATCGAATGTTAATTGGCTGGTAGTGGCATGTTCAAGTATGGAAAATGATGAGCTCCTACTTCTTTTTATGCCAGCTCTATTTAGTAGGTGAGCTGCGACCTTCTTTCCCACATGTCTGTGGTAATCAGTTATCCTCCAGAGGGAATTTTGATTGTGATTAGTATCTTTAGACCTTGGCCATATTCGTCAGTACTCACGATCTCCTTCATTTCTCCTCATTTTTTAAATGTATTGACCTCTGGTATATACAACTGAAATCGATGTGCCAAACAACAAGAAATAGAAGTAACAAGGGATATCTATATATTGGAAGATTTTGAGTGCCATTTTATTAGAGTAGTTCTGAAATGCTGCCTCATTTTTTTTCATTCGTGTTGTTTCTCATAGTTTCAAACTAAAAGGAGGAGCTATATAAATTGTCCTCTATCTTTCGAAAACATGTTGTCGTGTAGATTTGTGCAGTCATGGTCAACTAGTATAGATATGTATAGTTTCAAAAGAACATTACAGATATGTATAGTTTCTATGGTTTCTAGGTTGTGAAAGTTCCCCATCTAGGGTGGTTTGGATGTATATTCCTTAGGCAAGCGACATATAGACAGATCTGAGTTGAAGAGAAGAAGAATTTAGCTAAAGAGGTGAAGAAGATCAAAGTGATTTTTCTCCCTCATTTCAACCTTTTATTGCATTTTGATGCCATAGTTTGTGATGATGTGTATGTGCACTTGTAAAATCGTTGCTGCCAGCTACATTTAAATTTGCTAATATATGAGTTCTCTAACAATGGTTTTGTGTGCTCTAACGTAGAGCACGGGCTGCCTGGGGACGGCGCCAGTCCTGTACCACCGAGGGGGTTTCTTTTGTAGTTCTGGATACACAATTTTTCGTGAAGAGATGGCTACCCCAAGGCAATCTGAATTAGGTGCTCCTCTATCTTTCTCTCTCACTCACGTTTTAGTTTCCCAACATGTGATTCTCCAAACATTATATTGAGAAGTGTTTCTTTCCCTTATTGCTTATGGATAGTTATGGAGCTACTTCCCATATACATCTTCTTTTAGGATATATTTTTCCATTGCTTTCAGTATTGGGAGATCCATCATACATGAGTTGGGTAAACATTTGGGCTATACATACTCCGAGCTTGTGGTCGCGGTACTATTGTTTAAGTTTATCTAAATGACAACACTGAATGTGACTTTGGAAGTTTAAGTAGATGCAGACTATAGCAGTAAATGTTTCAGCTAGCATGACGCAAACTTCTGGTTTTTGTGCAAATATTTTCATCGTATGTGTAAACTCTGATAAATGTCATGGTCGCTATGTGATTTTTCTTCTAAACATTTTATTTTTCCCTTAGAGATTGTCTGGGAATAGGTGTTATGATGGTGAAATGGTGTAGTTCACTAAGAGCCTATGATTTTGTAAAAACAGGAACACTTCGTTATGCACAACCGTTAAAGGTCCCGAAGAATCGTCCAAGTTAGTTGAAGTGAATAGGCTGATTGAGATGCAAATACCAGAGAGGTAACCATGTTGTATATCTTGAGTTGCAGTATCGATCTTTCTTATGGGAACAAGCTACAAATTTTCCCTATATTTCAGTGTTGACCTAGATTCATTTTCATTCTTTAGTTCTATTCCTACAAAGTTTATCAGTGCGGAGCTAATAAAAAATTTCTGATTAGGTTGTTTCATGGTAAAGGTTCCCCAAACAAGTATGGTCTATTGAACTATTTGTGTTTAGTATATATGTTCTTAGGTTATCCAAAGCCAGAAATAAAAAATTCAGTATGATCTATTTTCTGGTTTTTGTTGGTTTGCACTAAAAAATGTGACCCAATGTGGATGCCTATGGTACTTTTTTTATTGCCATGGAAGGTAATTGTGATTTTTGGACTTTGAAAGCATGTTTCTCCTTTGGTCAGCAGTTGCTCAGAGTCTTTTTATTGCCATCTGTTTTCTGAAGTTAGTCTCGAAAAGACGAGATGCCTATTCATATTCATATATTCAAATGGTATCTCATCTGTTCAAATTTATTTTTTCAATATTGTTTGTCGTGCTTAATCTGTGTTGTTCTGGATGCAGACTTACACCTTGGACCTGCTTGGCGGCAAAAAGCTGAACCAAACCCAATGTGATTCACAATGTAGGCTTTTTTGGTGGAATAGAATGACGAAGCTTCTCAGAATCAGAGGTAGCGTAGTATAGCTTAGGACTACAGAGCTACCTTGTGGATATGTTGGCTGTAGAACCAAGTGTACAAACATGTTTCCTTGTGATTGTTTTGTTTTGGTTATGTTCTGGTGCAAATGGTTTTTCCATGTGAGTTGCTCGCCGTGAGGCGGGCAACGCGCGGCAAGGCGCGCCACTTATCTAGTATGCATGAACCAACCACGGACTCATAAACACAGGACAAAGTGGTTCAGCTAGCTAGAGGACTATGCAAAGTTGGCAACCTGCTTGAAGTAATAAGCAACAATATAAGAGCATCTACAAAAAATGACCCTTTAAACGCCCGCGAACATGATCGGGCGTGTCCTCAAGCAGTGATCGGACACTCCTCAAATTAGCACAACTGTATCCGGACATCTCATATTAGATTCTCAAATCTATACAAAAGCATGCAAACTAAAAAACCTACGTACAACGTAGATAATCTACTATTTCTTGTCGGAGATGTCGACTATCTCCGTGCTCGGCTCCGGGTACATGGGCGGCAGCTGCAGCTCCGGCACCTCCAGCTGCTCCGCTCTGGCCTCCTCCTCCTCTATCTCCGCATCAAGTTCGGCGAAGAGCGCGTCAGACGCCGTCACCTCCTGCCGGAAGAACTGCCGGTTGGCCTCCATATAGGCCTCATCCTGGATGGACTCCAGGATGGCCTGCTACTCCGCCATCTCCGCGGCTTGGGCGACGGTGAACTCCGCCTCCGCCATGTTGAACCCCGGAGCAGACTGCTCCGCCTCGTCCTCCTCCAGATCCGCCACCTTCATCTACTCCGGCAGCTGCTCTCCCTCCTCCTCCGGAGGCAGCCCGACAGCGATGGAGGGCGGCGCACCTCGCCTGGAGCTCCTCCGCGATCTGCCTCCGGCACTCCGGCCTGAGCATAGCGTACGTGGTGATCCTGCGCTGGACCATGGCAATGCCGGAGAGCATGGGAGAGCGGGGGAGAGGAGGCAGACGGGCTCGTGTGGCGGCGCAGAGGGAGGAGATGGATGGTCTAGGGTTGGGGGACGCCGGCCGGCTTAAATAGTCGGGCGGCGAACCGGAGTGGTGTTCACATCGCGGTGACGGAGGAGGCGTCCGTCGGACCGCCGGGTTTCCGGACGATTCCGCGTGGGACTCCATTGTCAATCTTACGTGGCGGACGCGTCCGGGCCCCATATCCGCCCCATATTTGATTTAGATATTATGAGTGCCAGTCAGGCCGGGTGTTTGAGGCCCGTTTCAGGCATCTGTCTGGGCCAAAATTTCATGACCGATCAGTGACCGGGCGGGCCATACTGGCGTTTGAGGCCGGTTTGGGGCGCCCAGATGTAGATGCTCTAATAGAAGTTTTTCTTCGATAGAAAAAGAGCAGTATAGAAGATTGGTGATTTGGCGATCCCATCTTATAAGCTCATCGTCGACCTCATCTGGTGATCTGGACGCCGACGGAGCATGTGCTTTTGACCTGTGAGACCCCACCTGATGCATGCATGCCACCTTAGCACAATACAAGTGGAAAGAGAGTAGTTTTCTTCCTCCCTCTCTCTCCTTATAAGCAGAGTACCTAGCTAGTCAGGAGAGTTGTGCAAACACTTTGATGTTAATAAACTAAGTATATATTCCTATTTCATCAGAAATAGAAGTAGACCTATGTACTGTCTCTAGCTAGTATTTCGGCGTGATTACACGGCGAGCATAGCTAGCTGCCGGGTGGCAATGGGCTCTCGCCGCGACGACGAGGAGCAGCCGGCTGCCGTGCCCCTCCTAGCGGCGGCCTACCCAACTCCGAGCGGCCTGAGACGGAGCCACGCCGGCGACGTCCACCTCCTGTCGGCCGCCTTCCTCTTCGTCTTCTCCGCCTACCTCCCCACGCAGAACCTGCAGAGCACACTCAACACCGTACGTACCTGACGTGTGTTCCGGTGGTACCAAAGCTGCAGCGAATCTTTCGGTCCATGACGTGTTCCGGTAATCCACGTACCTGCAGGAGGGCAACCTGGGCGCCGTGTCCATGGGGATCCTGTACGCCTCCTTCACCGTGTTCACGGCGACGACGGCTGCCGTGGTGCGGCGGCTGGGGTCGAGGGGCGCGCTCGTCGTCGGCACCAGCGGCTACGCGCTCTTCATCCTCGCCAACCTCCTCCCAACGTGGTACACGATGGTGCCGGCTTCCGTCTACCTGGGTTTTACTTCATCCCTCATGTGGGTTGGCCAGGTACGTAGTTGACTACAGGCAGCATAGTACTGCTCCTTAATCAATGGTTCACGTTTTACTTCATAAAAATCATGTGGAATCATTTCCACCAGATTAAACCGCTTGGAACTTTTGATCATGTTCATGTATACCTTCGGTACATGAAAGAATAAAGTTGTTCATGCATTTTCATCAAATTTGGCAAGAACACTTGTTATAGCATATGGTCGTGCATGATTTGACTTTTTGGTGTGAAGAAAATACATTTCGGATGTGAATGGACCCTTGGAAATTTTGCTGACTGGGCGTCTTTACCTATTTCGTTTCAGGGCACGTATCTCACGTCCGCTGCCTTCAGCCATGCGACAGAGAACAAGCTTCATTTGGGCCAAGTTTTGGGTCGATTCAACGGGGAATTCTGGGGAATGTTTGCAAGCACGCAGGTACGTACGTGTACATTATAAGTTCATTACCTAGAGCGCTAGCTTTGTTGGAGAAACTTTGGTTGAAATGTATCATCTATGTACTGAATTTCAATATATTTTGCAGGTAATTGGAAATTTGATCTCGCTCGTCGTGCTGGGAAATGACAAGGTAGTTAGCACCTTAAATTGAATTCTTTATTCGCTACATGTATCCTTGTGTCATCGAACCGACGATCTTCTGAAACCACTTCAGGATGGAGGAGGTGCCAACAAGAAGAACCTCTTGTTCACTGTATTCCTCGGCTGCATGGTCATCGGCATCGTGCTCATGTGCCTGCTCTCCAGAAGAGATGAGAACAGAGCAGAAACAGACGGCCATGAACCCCAAGGGCGTTCCTTTCTCGCTGACACGTCGAGACCTGCCGTCACGCCGCTCGCTGACCCGAGGATGCTCCTCCTCGCTCCTCTGCTCGCCTACTACGGCCTGCAAAAGGCATTTGTATGGTGAGCATCTCGTTTGGTTTTCTACACGTCGAGATCCAGCACAATATGTTATCAACAATGTTTGGTTTGGATTCTGTAACCAGGGCTGTGTTCACCAAGAGTGTCGTGACCCCCGTTCTCGGGGTCGCCGGAGTCGGCGGGGCGATGGCGGTCTATGGCGCGGCTGGTGTCGTCGTAAGCGCCAAACCACCACCAATCCGATATATCTCAGTTGACAAGACACCATGCTTTTTCGAGGTCTTAAGCTAACCTTGAGAGAGATTTCTTCCCACTGGATTACAGAGCTCGCTGGTCGCCGGCCGTCTGACCTCCGGCCTCCGTTCGTCCACGTTCATTGTGTCAACCGGAGCTGTTCTCCAGGCCGGGGTGCTGCTCTGGCTGCTCTTTCTCTACAGGTTAGTAATTGTTTACACCGGAGATTTTTAATTGTTTCTTTCAGATGCATATAAGTTGTCAACTGTCATTGTTGTGATCATAATGTACATGCATGTTCCTGGAATCTGGTTACAGTCCCATGGACGGTCTGCTCGGGTCAGCAGCTCCGCTGGTCGTCGGCGCCGTATGGGGCGTCGGAGATGGGATTCTGAACACGCAGTTGAGTGGGTTGATCGGGCTTCTCTTCGAGAACGACAAGGTATCTTCAGTCAATGATCCATTTTTATTTTCTCTGACGAAGCTGAAAAGTAGTACTAATATGTAATGCGTGCGTGCAGGAGGCGGCATTCGCGCTGGGGAAGATGTGGCAGGCGGCGGCGACGGCAGCGGTCTTCTTCCTGAGCCCCGGCGCCACGCTGCAGGGCATGCTCGCTGCGCTGGCCGCCGCGCTGGTCGTCGCCGTCGCGGCTTTCCTGTTCCTCTCACTCGTCATCGAGAGGTCGCACGCGCTGAAATTCTGACGCATGCACGGCTCCGCGGCTTTGTGAGTTATCATATTCATAGGCGTTGAGGAGACAAACTGATAGAGATGTAAATGGAGGGGAATGTGTAGTTTTTGGAAAAGAAAGCTTTTTTCTTTTGATCTTTCTCGACAAAGGGTAAACTTTTATTAGCTTAAAATGGAGCATCGAAAAGATACAAACATAATTACGATGCACATAGCCAACATCAACACACACGCACAAAAACACATCAGCAAATAGCAAAATCATATAAGATCAAAGCTAAGGAAATAAACACCCAAAGCAATCAGATCCGTGATCTGTAAACTATAACAATGACCATATCCGCACCTTGTCCCTCTGCCATGCTGGCGGTAGCTGGTCCACCTCCACACCTCGTCCCTCTGCCAGATTCGAAGCTCGCGCGTCGGGCGATCCCCGATGCCACCCTATGGGGAAGGTGTAGCCCCACCCCCCTTCCTGGTTCTGTCCATCGTTTTGTTTGCCTCATCTCCGATTATAGGTTGCTCAGGCTCGGCCCAAGGCAAAATCGATGCTCGGATTGCCGATGCTGGCAGCGACGACACTCGTGGGTGTCGATCTACCTTCTTGCAGGCACTGCCAGGGCCTTTGTCTGCGTCCTCTTCGAGCTTAGAGGAAAGTCTAGGTAAACCGGATGGCGACGACTCCATGATGTTGTTTCTCTTCTGAAGGTGCCATCTTGCTCGCTCGCGGTGTCCCTCGTGTTGGTTGTGTTTTATCATTCGTTCGTGCCGTGCATCCCTTGTTCTCAATGTCATATGTTGTACCTTTCTTTGAACTCATTTTAATTCCTTTTTTTTCATTGATGAGGCAACAGTGCCGTGAGTGCTCAAGTGGGCCTCCAAGCCCAATCGCTCTCGTTTTTTTTCTGTCGTCAACATCTTCCGTGACATGCACTGTCCCTACCACAAGTGTGTTAGGTTGATCTCTCTCCCGTTCGAACCCAACGGGTCGAACGGGCCCCTGACTCGCGCCCTGATCGGGGGCGCCCAACCAAACCATGGTTGGTGGGCCCCTGTGACCCGCGCTATATAAACAGAGATGGGGCCGGGGCACGACTTACGAGGTTAATCGCTGCCACAATCCCCACCTACAATCCCTACCGATCTAGGGTTAGCGCGGTGCTCACGGGAAGCTCCACCACCGCCGCCATCCACTCTCTGCCATCACCGGCCACCGTCACCATGGCCGGCACCGGGAGTTCCTCGTCTGGACAAGCAGAAGGTAGGTTCACCGGAATGATCTAACCTATCCGATCCAAAGCAATCTATCAATGGTATCAGCCAGATCGGGTTAGACCTTTTCGGTAGAAAGAATTCAAAGCAAAAGTTTCATCCCTTCCCAAAGAACCCTAGAAGGGCAGAGAAAAGCAAACAAAAGAACAACAAAGTTTTCACCGGAGAAGGGCCTCTGGCCTTCGCCGGCAAAGTGCGCCGCCACAAGGCCGCGCCTGTTCCTCTCGATCCCGTCGCGCATCGGCAAGCCGAGGCGACAGGGACGAAGAACCTACCCCGAAAGGGGCAAAGAGCACAGCAGCCACGCCATTCGACGGTGGCGCGCTTCCGCTAAGGGAAACGCGTCACCGGCGAAGGGGAGGCAACAGCGCCACCGTCGTCGAAGGGGAGCAGAGCATGATGCAGTGTGTGTCTCTCTCTCTCTCTCTGTGAAAGGTGGCACGAGGGGAGCAGAGGTGGGCTCGACCTCGCATCTCTCTGTGTCTAAGGAAGAAAAGAGAAGAAAGGGTGCTCGCGCGGCGCCGTGGCGACGCCGTCGCCGGCGGCCGGCGGGGTCCTAACCCGCTGCCAATCGGCGTCTCTCCGTCACAGGAGGCGGATTTAGAAAGGAATGGAGAAAGGGGAAGGAAGAGGAGGCGCGCGCGGCGCGGTGGCTTCCGCCGCCGCCGGCGGCGGCCGGACAGGGCGACTGGGGCGCAGCCCCGTGCTCACGCCAGCGGGAGCGGAGAGAGCGAGAGCGGCGCGTGCGGGAAGAGAATAACCCTAGGGTTCGATCGGGGCGACCGGGCGCCGGTTTTGATCCAGCTAGAACTGCGGATGACCGTCGGATCGTGATGGACGCCCCAGATCTAAACCCTAGAGCGGCGCGGTCCTTCTGGGCCGAAAGTGGACCAGGCCGGCGGCAGAGTCGCGCGCGCTGGCGCTGGGCCGAGGCCACAGCCGCGGATGGCACGCAGGCCAGGCCGTGGGCTGGCTTTTTTCTGCTGCGGGCCGCGCGTGCTGGGTTCTGTTGCAGCTAATTTTTGATTTTCCAGAAAAAGAAAAGTCTCTGAAAAGTAAATAGAAACGTTTCTGATATATTTTTTGATTGTTCAGAAAATAGAGTGTTTTTGAAAAGTAAAATGCAAATTTTCAGAAAAGAAATGTTCATGAATTTTATATAGAAAATTAAAAAAGTTCATGATTTTTTATTCGGTCAAAGAAAATTTTCTGTAAAGAGTAAAAAGTTTGTGAATTTTTATTCATGTTTTTCCGCTGCGTAAATAATTAATAGTGCTCTTTTACAAAGAAAATAAAAGTTTAGATAGAATTATGTTTTTAAGAGCATGTTAAAGTGATTATTAAACGAATATGATTATGTTATTTTTATGTCCAACGTTGTTAATACCATGATCATGTTTTATTATTGAAATTTAAAGGTGCATTTATTTCTAATTTTTGCCCAATGGTAATATAGATTTAATTGCATAGACAATTATATGTTTAATTTGACCAACGTTAGATTAATGCATATGATTGTTATATTGATGTCACTTAAATTGTGATTTCAGGAGGCTTTCACTTGATGAGTTGCCTAAAAGATGTTCCGACATTCAGAGGTGACAATCACACTGAGTGGAGGAAGAAAGTTGAACTGGCATTTGTCTGTGCTGATCTGGACTGGGTTCTGGATGAACCACAGCCGGTCAGACCTACAGAGCCAGTAAGAGAGGCCACTGATGATGATGCTGCGTGGACTAAAAAGAGGAGGGATTATGCTCCTTTGGAGATGTCCTACATCATAGAAAACCAAAAGTGGGTCAATGCAAACAAAAAGTGCATGGCCTTTATAAAGAATACAATTGAGAGTGCCATTGTGGGCTCCATTGCAGAGTGCACTTCCGCAGGGGAGTTGCTTTCAAAGATAAAGAGCCAGTTCACTGGCTCTTCAAAGATATATGCCACCCAGGTGTTAGAGCAACTGGTGATAGAACGCTACACAGGTGGTAGTCATGGAATAAGAGAGCACATCCTCAGGATGAGCAATATGGCAGCAAAGCTCAAGCCCATGGATGCGGATCTGGAGATCAAACCAGCGCTCCTGGTCCACCTTGTCATGGCTTCACTGCCGACGGAGTTTGAAGCTTTTGTTGTGAACTACAATATGTCACCTGGAACATGGGACATTGAAAAGACAATAGCAATGTGTGTCCAAGAAGAGGACAGACTCAAAGCCTCACATGGTGGTACACTCAACTATGTGCAGGGTCACAAGAGAAAGAATTACAATCAAAACAACAAAAGTTCTCCTTCAAAGCCACAAGGAAAAGCTTCCTATCAGTCTCAGCGTCAGCAACAGCCTTTCTCAGTGGACAAAGACACTTGTCTCCAATGTAAGAAGACCGGGCATTACAAGAAAGACTGTCCTGATTGGCTAAAGTCAATCATGGCAAAAAGAGGTAACAATATAGTTTCATTTGTAAATGAATCCCTGTATGCACAGTTTTCAAAATCCACTCGGTGGATTGACTCAGGAGCAACTGTTCATGTTGCAAATTCTTTACAGGGATTCCATTCGACGCGGACTACGCTAAGAAGCGAAAGACGCATTGAGGTGGCGAACGGAGTTGAAGCAGAAGTTGAAGCTGTCGGTGATATCTCCTTGGAGTTAGCTGATGGATTCAATCTTCTACTTAGAGATGTTTTATTTGTTCCATCATGTCATAGAAACTTAATAAGTGTTTCTTGTTTGGACAAAGATAATTATGAATGTTATTTTGGACATGGCAAGTGTGCCATTTGGTTAAATAATGCTTATGTGGGTGATGCTTTACTACATGATGAGCTTTATTTGTTATCACTTCGTGAAAAAGTTTATTCCGTTTGCAATGTGAAAGAACATGTTTCCGCGTCGAATAAAGAACAAAAGAAAAGAAAAAAACATTCGACTCATCGAAATTATGGCACTGTCGCTTGGGCCATATTTCGAAGGGGAGAATAGAAAGATTAGTCAAAAGTGAAATTCTTCCTCCGTTAGAATTTTCAGACTTAGAACAATGCATAGATTGCGTTAAAGGAAAGTACGTAAAACAAATAAAAAAAGGTGCAATCCATAGCACAGGCACACTAGAAATCATTCACACTGATATTTGTGGACCATTTTCTGGTGAAAAGTGTGGATGGATATGACTCGTTCATAACATTCACAGATGATTACTCTCGCTATGGTTATATTTATCCAATCAAAGAAAGATCGGAAGCGTTGGATAAATTTAAAATATTCAAAGCTGAAGTTGAAAATCAGCACGATAAAAGAATAAAGATAGTAAGGTCTGACCGTGGGGGAGAGTACTACGGTCGACACACTCCATATGGCCAAGTCCCTGGACCTTTTGCGAAGTTCTTGCAGGAGACTGGCATAGTAGCCCAGTATTCAATGCCGGGCGAGCCTCGGTAAAATGAAGTAGCTGAAAGGCGCAACCGCACCCTTATGGATATGGTGCACAGCATGATGAGTTATTCCAACTTGCCATTGGGATTATGGATGGAGGCGCTCAAAACCGCCATTCACATTCTCAATAGAGTACCAAGCAAGGCGGTGCCCAAAACACCGTACGAGCTATGGACAGGAAGGATGCCCTCCCTACAACACTTCAGGGTGTGGGGGTGCCCTGCTGAGGCCAAAATGTTTAATCCAAACATTGCAAAGTTAGATCCCAAAATAGTAAGTTGCCACTTCATTGGCTATCCAGACAGATCAAAAGGTTTTCGTTTCTACTGCCCTGACAGATATACAAAATTTGTAGAAACGAGACATGCAGTCTTCTTAGAGGACGAAATGATGAGGGGGAGCTTGGTAGCTCAGAAAATTGATCTTGAGGAGAAGAGGGTGCATGCACCTAATCCGATGATTCAGGAGCCATTTTTCTCACTACCAGTTGCAACTCCACCCATGACAGCTATGGGGGAAGACCCGGAACCTGTCCGTTAGGAGCCGACTGAACCCGTTGTTGAGCATGAAAGGGAGGTGCAACAGCAAATTTTAGAAGAAGTGCCAGAAGTTGAGGCACAAAATGTGCCAGAAACTGAGGCCCTTAGAAGGTCTACAAGACCAAGAAAGTCAGCTATTTCTACTGACTTTAAAGTTTATAACACATAAATGGTTCATATGGAAAAAGATCTCACCTCATATGAAGAAGCCATGAGAAGCCCTCATTCATCGAAGTGGATGAAGGCAATGGAAGACGAGATGAAATCGATGAGTTCCGAAGATGTTTGGGACTTAGAGGAAATTCCCAAAGGAGCCAAAACAGTAGGCTGTAAATGGGTCTACAAAATTAAGTATGACTCTAAAGGGAATATAGAAAAGTATAAAGCACGACTCGTGGCAAAAGGATTTACACAAAGAGAAGGGATAGATTACAATGAGACATTTTCTCCAGTCTCATGTAAGGATTCTGTCGTGGAATTGTCACGGCAGATGTCCTCGAGCTAGGACTTAGTCGTGGAGCCATCGCCACTAGGAAGCTTGAAGGGGTTATGCGGGACAAGGAACACGAGGATTTATACTGGTTCGGCCCCTTACGGTGAAGGTAAAAGCCTACGTCCAGTTTGAGGTGTTATTGATTAAGGTAACGATCGCCAGGGAGCTAAACAGCTATGCCTGGCTTTCGATGAGATTGTTGTCCCCCTTAAACCGCTGCTGGGTCCTCCCTTTATATAGGGAGGCTGACGCCCAGCAGCCCTTAGAGACCCGGCCGGCTCATAAGAGCGTCCGGCTCAGACTCTAAACAATACTTGCCTTACACTACAAGTCTACTATAACAATGATAGTAACTACGGGCTTTAAGCCATATCCGGGTCTCAGCCCATCTCTGGCCCATCATCTTAGAACTTAACTCCGGGCTTCTGGCAATGACCCTTAGAGTAACCCGGCCCCCCTGGCGGGTGACTCCAGGGTCTATATCCTCAACATTAGGCCCCAGATTGACTTGAGCTGGCTCGTGTCAATCTTCAACTTTGCCGACAGAGAAAATCTCCGGCTTACCATTCATGTGAAGGTCATAACCCGGAGTGACGTCATCCTCTGGACTCCGGATAATCCGCCGTGACGTCATCCTCCATTAAGTCCGTTTTTTACTCCGCCAGATCCGCAACGGATCTTTGCTTTTACTGTCGTTCCGAAAATCGAGGCGCCGTGAGGGGGAGATAACCACGCCGTGGTCTCCTTGAATCTCGCGCCCACTTATGACTCTGCCTTATAAATAGGCCGGCCCAGCACTTTCTTCTCACGCTCTCCTTCTTCCTCCTCGCGCCGTCGCTCCTCTGCCCGAGCTCCGCCACTGCCGCCGCCGTCGCGCCCCTGGTCTTCATCAACCCGGCCGCTGCATCACCCTGATTCGGACCAGATTCACGGCAGCGACCTCCGCTCTTTCCAACTCCGGTGAGTCTCCTTTGCCCTGTCAGATAGATCTACGGTAGTGTTCATCTTGTGTTCTTCGCGTTCATCACCATTGCCTCAAACCTCAGTAGCTCTTGTAGTCACCGCACTCGGTTGATCCTTAACCTCACATAGAGTTAGTGCGGTAGATGTTTGAGATCCATTTCACCTGCAAAAAACCCTCTTTTTACTGCATAAGAACCATGTTCCACCTCAAGAACTTCTCCTGCCTCTGTTTTTAGGTCTAGAAACTTTTCATTTCACCCGACCATTTTGATCCAAAAAAGTTACTGCAATATGTGAAATCTGTTTTACCGCACTTAGTAAAAACTGCAGCCCTTGAATCTTGGCGGCTTATATTTCCGACTTAAAGAAAACACACGCCGTAGAACTTTCCGGTTTAATGAGAACCATGCTCTGTAGAATCCTCCGGCTTAACCGCGGTAAGCCGTAGATGACCAATTTATTCTGAATGCCCCTATGGCTTAGATAACCCACCGTATCTGAATATATATCATTAGTCCTCTTCATAAGCCGCCTTTGTAGTTTGAATGATAATCGCCGGCTTACAATTAACCCGGACACTTTTCTCTTTACCATAGACCACCAACCTTCACCATGCCTCCCAAGGCTCCCATCACTTGCAACTGGATGAAATCCAACGTCACTGACGACACCCTGGCCAACTTCGTTAAGTCCGGATACCTGCCCAAGAAGGAAGTGATGTCCTACCGTGCCCCTGATCCGTCCGAAGAAAGACCACAGCCGAGGGACGGGGAGGTAGTGATCTTTGCGTACCATATGAGCCGGGGTTCGCACCGCCCGACTCAAAATTCTTCCGGGACGTGCTCAACTTCTTTGACCTTCGGCCTCAGGATATAGGACCCAACTCCGTATCCAACATCTGCAACTTCCAATTTTTTTGCGAAGTATACCTTGGAGAGGAGCCCAGTTTGCTGCTGTTCAGAGAACTGTTCTACTTAAACCGCCAAAACGAGTGTGCGAACGGGCCAAGTCTGGAATTAGGCGGCATCTCCATCCAACGGCGCAGGGACTGTCTATTCCCTTACGCAGAGCCGCCAAGCCACCCCAAGGACTGGAATATGACTTGGTTCTACTGCCAAGACACGTCCCCGGCTGACGAGAACCCGCTGCCCGGCTTTCGCCCAACACGCCTAGAGCCGACTCATCCGCTATCCGACAAACTGACTGCCGCGGAACGCCAGCCTCTGCTTCCAACGATCAATAAGATCAAGGCCCTGCTAGGCAACGGTCTGAACGGAATAGACCTGGTCCGGGTCTGGATCTCATGGCGGGTGATCCCATTGAGCCGCCGCCCCGGCTTAATGTGTGAGTACACCGGGCGAAAGGATGACCCGCAGAGGCACAGTCGCAATGATCTTCCAGAAGACGTTGCTGAAGAAGAGACCAAGGCTCTGTTAAACGAGAGCCTGGCAGACTGTGGAAGAACCGGGCTAGCCCCGTTCTGCAAGACCAATCCAGCCCCAGCGGTAAGCCGCTGACTTTAATCTTTCAACTTTATTTGCATGTCACCTTGCTCTGAACCATTTTAAGAATTCATTACTGTATTTCTCAGGCTGATGATAAATTCTGGCGGGTCAAGTATGACCATGAGGCGGCCAAGAAGGCCAGGAAGGCGAAGAAAGCCGCCAAGAAAGCTGCCCCTCGCAAAAAGGGAAGCAGACCCACTGCTTGGGAGCTACTGCAATTAAGCGACAGCTCCGAGTCAGAGGTAACCCTTAAACCTTTAAACTCTTGCCATATTTGTTGTTTTTTGCTGTCCGCCTTATCAACATTTTGCTTATTGACAGGATGACACCGGCGCCAGTAACCCGGTGGTTGAAGAGGTAACATCACTTTCCTCCGACTCGGAGCCTTTGCCACAGCTGAAAGTCCGAAGAGTAACCCGGAAAGTAAGCTTTTCTCATCCATTAGCTCATCAAGACCCTCAATTTCTTTTGAAGCAGCAGGTTCACGAAAGCCGGCGTCACACCCGGGCCCGCAAGGACACCGACCTCTCCGCCGGGTTACCCGACGCAACCAGGAAGCGTCGTACTGAGGTTTTTTCTCACCTGTACCCTTTTCACCCGTTGGCGGGTGTTATCCGTCAGCCACTCAACTCTTCTGACTCTAATTATCAGGAGACCTCCCCATCTTCGGGTGACTCCATGCAGTCAAGTCTGCCGGCCTTCAAGACTGCACCCGGGTAATAACAATCTCCTTACATTATCTGTCTGTACTTACTCCTTGTGTGCCTAACACTTCTGCCTTTTCAGTGCCCAGGCAAAGCTCACCAAAAGAGCAAAGAAGACCAGGTCAGCCGGAGTGCCGGACTTGCCTGAGCCGGGGGCGACGACTCAAGAGCCGCCAGCTGCCTCCGCCCCCGAAGCCACCACTCCCATGGACACGGCGCCTGAAGCCCCTGCCCCGACCACCAAGACAACGACCGAAGCATCGGCTAACCCGGAGGCCTCCGGCTCAGCCCCACCAGCTGACGACCCGGACGTGGTAATTACCCGGACGGAGTATGTTGAGCCGGGGCGGCCGACCGTGCTGGCCAAATGCTCCACGAAGGGGGAGTTGCTGCAGCCCCACCGGGTGAATCTGGACCTCTCCAGCTACACCGACTTGAGCATTGGAGAGCTCGTCTCTGGCTACATCAACCAAGTTCACAAGAACCGGGACGCCGAGATCGCCATGGTCAACCAGATCCAACAAAAATCTGAGGTATCCTTCTGTTGTCTTCTTACTTTCTGCATAGTGACCCTTGTCATGCTAGCCCCCAAGTCGACAACTTATACTTGAATATGTTGTAGACTTAGGCCCCGGCTTACTCAACTAAGCCGGCAACACGTAGATAGATACGCTCAATATGCATTAGCCCCCAAGTGCCAAGTGTCTTTGCTTGGAAAGCGCTTGGGACTTATAGAATGACTGTTAATAATCCGGAAATATATGCAGGCTGTTGGCAAGAAATTAGAGTCGGACCTTGCGGATCTCAAGAGCCGGCTAAAGACACAAGAGATGGAGACCCGGAAGGCAAACGCCAAGTTTGTCTCCAGCATCGCCGCTCAAGAGAAGTTGAAGACCGAATTTAATGCTGAGCGGAAGGCCTGGGCTGAAGAGAAAGCCGCACTGGTGACCCGGGCAGAACAGGCGGAAAAGGCCCTCACTGAGAAGACCGCTGAACTTTCCGGCCTAAAGCGCCAGGTTTCCCAAATGGTGGCTGCTATCTTCGGTAAGTCGCCTCGCCGGCTTTCATCAAGTCTGTATATGTTATGATGCATCCTTGTCACCGGCTTATCTGATCTTTATTAAACAGGTCCCAGGAGTGCCAACCTCAATCAGAGCGTGGTCACCAAGTTAAAGGCCGTGTACACCCTGGTGGAACAACTCTACACCGGGTCACAGCGCGCCTTAGCTGTGGTGGCCCTATCCAACGAGGTGTCAACCCATCTGGCCGAAGTCCTGCGCCGGCTCGCCGTTCTGCCGCAGCGGATCCAGGAGCTACGCCGAGCCTCCGCAAGAGCCGGAGCAATCGCCGCGCTGAGCCGGGCCAAGGCATTCTTGCCGGAGCTAGACCCGGCAGACATCGCCCTGGGTTACCCAAGCCTGAAGGAAGACGGCTCAGCCTTCGACCAGAAGGACTTCGCGGCATGTGTGAAGGCTGTACGCCCGGTGGCCACCCTCATCGGGAATGACACCGACTTAACCAAGTATCAGCCGGGGTACAACGCGGAGAATCAGAGGATTCCAACCCCTCGCTATGAAGCTCTCAATCTGATTCCTCCGGCTCGTCAGCACACCTTCGCCCCGGAGATTGACCCGGCCGGGTTGATTGACGAAGAAGTCCAGTTCGAAGCTCTCAGCGGTATCAACTGGAAGTCGTCAACCTTCGAGGTCTTGGGATCAGCCGGAGCAGAAGACAGGAACGAGCCGGGGACTTCAACTCAACAGGCATCATAAAGCGGCTGGCGGTTCACTGACCAACGCTCCATCCTTGAGACTTGATGAATTTTGTAATAGAATAGGTGCAACAATTTATCTCTGCCGTGCCATCGTGCATGTAATGAATGCTGAAATCCCTTGAAGTTATCCTTTTGGTATTCCTCCGGGTCATAATTATCCCTTTGTCCTTCTTAACCTTAAAAGGTGCCTTTAAGTATCTGCATAGAAAGACAAATCACAAGTCTCAAGGCGGCTTACCACCCTGAGAAGCAGGTGTTTGAGATGGATAACCTGGAATATGAATCAAAAAGGACTGGACCTTAGTTACACTCTGAACATAGCCATCATAACACACTTATCGGCCTGTAAGCATACTTCCGGATTAAATAACCCGGGTAGCATGGTTGGCATCTTAACTCTAATTGACTTGCCTTGATAACATCCATGATGTTCAATTAACAAGATAAACCCAGAAGTAAGCCGGCAGGTGAAACCCGGCCATGCACACTTTGTCATAATCAGAGTAAACTTGTGATAAATCAGAACTTAGGGGCTTCCAGTTCGAATATGACCAGAGACCCGGCCCAAAAGGGGTTAAGCCAAGATTCGGATACAATCATATAGCCCCCAGTGGATGTGGCGATGCCAATCAAGAGGGTACCGACAGCTATGTTCTCTTTGGTTCGAATACGACCCATGTTTGAACAGGAAGCCCCCAAGTGATTCTTAAAATTGTTTAACGGCGCTGATTCGAATACGATCCACGTCGGTTCTCAGAGGGGTTAAACTGTGATTCAAACATGATCAAAGTTAACTTCCCAACGAGCTCGGCACTTTGCCAATCAAATGGGTATCGACAGCTATGTTCTCTTTGGTTCGAATACGACCCATGTTTGAACAGGAAGCCCCCAAGTGACCTTACTGCTTACGGCTAGACTCAAATACGATCATAAGCCGGATCCTCCTTTAAATCAGCATGTAAAAATAACACACGCATAATTGGGGGAGAAAAAAGGACAGAGGCCTTGCTTTATTGCTTATCATAATATATACATGTCTGAGATAAATATGTATACCACGAGAGCCGGCAGCTCAGGTGTAGTAAGGCCGAAGCTGAGCTATATTCCACGGCCGACGGTCTCCTCCTCAGATTTACGCGAATCTTTATGTTCCCGAATATCAATGAGGTAATAGACCCGTTGTGCAAGTTCTTACTGACCACAAAGGGCCCTTCCCAAGGTGGGGATAACTTGTGTGCATCTGTTTGATCCTGGATGAGCCGGAGCACAAGGTCGCCTTCCTGGAAGACCCGGGATTTGACCCGGCGGCTATGATAACGGCGCAGGTCTTGTTGGTAAATCGCTGAACGGGCTGCTGCCACTTCACGCTGTTCGTCCAACAAGTCCAGAGCATCTTGGCGTGCCTGTTCATTATCCGTCTCAACATAAGCCGCCACACGAGGTGAATCGTGACGGATGTCGCTGGGGAGGACTGCTTCTGCTCCATAAACCATGAAGAAAGGCGTGAAGCCTGTAGACCTGTTAGGAGTAGTGTTGATGCTCCATAAGACGGAGGGCAACTCCTCCACCCAACAACCCGGCGTCCGTTGCAAAGGGACCAAAAGCCGGGGCTTGATGCCCTTCAGAATCTCCTGGTTAGCTCTCTCAGCTTGACCATTGGATTGGGGATGAGCCACTGAGGAAACATCAAGTCGGATATGTTCTCGTTGACAAAATTCTTCCATAGCGCCCTTGGATAAATTGGTGCCATTGTCAGTTATGATGTTGTGCGGAAAGCCGAAGCGGAAAATCACCTTTTTCATAAATTGAACCGCCGTGGCTGCATCGCACTTGCTAACTGGCTCAGCCTCCACCCACTTCGTGAATTTGTCAACAGCCACCAAGAGGTGGGTCTTCTTATCCTTGGATCGTTTAAAAGGCCCCACCATATCAAGCCCCCAGACCGCAAAGGGCCAAGTGATTGGGATCATCCTCAACTCTTGAGCCGGCACATGAGCCCGTCGTGAGAACCTTTGGCAACCATCACATTTACTGACCAAGTCCTCTGCATCAGCGTGAGCCGTCAGCCAATAAAAACCATGACGGAAAGCCTTGGCCACAAGAGATTTTGAACCGGCATGATGGCCACAATCCCCTTCATGGATCTCGCGCAAGATCTCTTGACCTTCCTCAGGGGAGATACAACGCTGAAATGTCCCTGAAACACTGCGATGATGCAACTCGCCATCGATGACGATCATTGACTTAGCCCGCCGGGTGATTTGTCTGGCCAAAGTTTCATCCTTAGGCAACTCTCCCCGGGTTATATAAGCCAGATATGGCATTGTCCAGTCTGGTATGACATGAAGAGCCGCCACCAGTCGTGCCTCCGGGTCAGGGATAGCCAAGTCCTCTTCTGTAGGCAACTTAACCGAGGGGTTGTACAGGACATCCAGAAAAGTGTTAGGCGGCACCGGCTTTCGCTGAGAGCCTAGCCGGCTTAAAGCATCAGCCGCCTCGTTCTTCCTGCGATCAATGTGCTCCACTTGGTATCCTTGAAAGTGCCCAGCAATGGCATCAACCTCGCGGCGATAAGCCGCCATGAGAGGATCCTTAGAGTCCCAGGTGCCTGATACTTGCTGAGCCACCAAGTCTGAGTCACCAAAGCACCTTACCCGGCTTAAGCTCATCTCCTTAGCCACCCGAAGACCGTGGAGCAAAGCCTCGTATTCAGCCGCATTATTAGTGCAAGGAAACATCAACCGTAGCACGTAATGGAATTTGTCACCTTTAGGGGAAGCCAATACAACACCAGCCCCCGAGCCCTCCAACTGTTTGGACCCATCAAAGTGGACAGTCCAATAAGTGTTATCCGGCTTTTGCTCAGGCACTTGTGACTCTGTCCAATCGTTGATGAAATCCACCAAAGCCTGAGATTTAACAGCAGTGCGTGGCACATATTTGAGACCATGAGGTCCAAGTTCTATAGCACACTTAGCAATTCTCCCTGTGGCCTCTCTGTTCTGGATAATATCACCAAGAGGGGCAGAACTGACCACAGTGATAGGATGACCCTGAAAATAATGCTTAAGCTTCCGGCTCGCCATGAACACACCATACACAAGCTTCTGCCAATGCGGGTACCGCTGCTTGGACTCAATGAGCACTTCACTGACATAATAAACCGGCCGCTGAACCGGATGCTCCTTGCCCGCCTCCTTGCGCTCCGCCACAATAGCCACGCTGACGGCCCGTGCGTTTGCCGCCACATACAGTAGCAAGGGCTCCTTATCAACCGGAGCAGCAAGGACGGGGGGTTCTGCCAGCTGCTTTTTCAAATCCTCAAAAGCGGTATTAGCTGCATCATTCCAGACAAAGGTATCAGTTTTCTTCATCAACTGATATAAAGGCATAGCCTTCTCACCCAAACGGCTTATAAACCGGCTTAAAGCAGCGATGCGACCCGCCAAACGCTGAACGTCATTTATACACGCCGGCTTAGCCAGGGAAGTGATGGCTTTGATCTTCTCCGGGTTAGCCTCAATGCCTCTGTCAGAAACCAAGAAGCCCAATAGTTTGCCTGCAGGAACACCAAAAACACACTTGGCCGGGTTAAGCATCATCTTGTAGACCCGGAGATTATCGAAGGTTTCCCTTAAGTCATCTATTAGGGTTTCCTCCTTGATGGATTTAACCACAATATCGTCCACATAAGCGTGAACATTGCGCCCGATCTGTTTATGAAGACAATTCTGTACACAACGCTGGTAAGTCGCCTGTGCACACTTGAGTCCAAAGGGCATAGACACATAGCAGAAGGCTCCAAAGGGAGTGATGAACGCCGTCTTCTCTTGGTCCTTAACTGCCATCTTAATCTGATGATACCCGGAGTAAGCATCCAAGAAACTTAAGCGTGCGCAACCTGCCGTAGCATCAATGATTTGATCAATACGGGGGAGAGCAAAAGGATCAGCCGGACACGCCTTGTTCAAATCCGTGTAGTCCACACACATCCGCCAGGTGCCGTTCTTCTTAAGTACGAGCACCGGGTTAGCCAACCACTCTGGGTGAAAGACTTCAACGATAAACCCGGCCGCCAAGAGCCGGGCTACTTCTTCCCCAATAGCTTTTCGCCTCTCTTCATTAAACCGCCGAAGGAACTGTCTGACCGGCTTAAATTTCGGATCAACATTGAGAGTGTGCTCAGCGAGTTCTCTAGGTACACCTGGCATGTCAGAAGGTTTCCATGCGAAGATGTCCCTATTCTCACGGATGAACTCGATGAGCGCGCTTTCCTATTTCGGGTCCAGATTTGCACTGATGCTAAACTGCTGAGACGAGTCACCTGGAACAAAATCAACAAGTTTAGTCTCGTCAGCTGACTTAAATTTCATTGCTGGTTCATTCTCCGTGGTTGGCTTTTTCAGAGAGGTCATATCTGTTGGGTCAACATTGTCTTTATAAAACTTCAACTCCTCTGTGGCGCAACCAGACTCTGCATAAGCTGCATCACCTTCCTCACACTCCAGAGCCACTTTCCGGCTGCCGTGAACCGTAATGGTCCCATTATGACCCGGCATCTTGAGCTGTAAGTACACATAACACGGCCGTGCCATGAACTTGGCGTAAGCCGGCCGTCCAAATATAGCATGGTACGGACTTCTTATCTTGACCACCTCAAAGGTCAACTTCTCCACCCTGTAGTTGTTCTCATCACCAAAAGCCACTTCCAGTTTGATCTTGCCGACTGGATAAGCCGACTTACCGGGTACCACACCATGGAAGATAGTGTTTGACTGGCTGAGGTTCTTATCGACTAGCCCCATACGATGGAAAGTCTCATAATAGAGGATATTGATGCTGCTGCCTCCATCCATGAGTACCTTTGTGAACTTATAGCCTCCCACCTGAGGAGCCACCACTAAGGCCAAGTGGCCCGGGTTATCCACCCGGGGAGGGTGATCCTCCCTACTCCACACTATAGGCTGCTCAGACCACCGCAAGTAGCGTGGAACCGCCGGCTCAACAGCATTAACAGCCCTCTTGTGAAGCTTCTGATCCCGTTTGCACAAACTGGTGGTGAACACATGATACTGTCCACCGCTAAGCTGCTTTGGGTTGGTCTGATAACCCCCCTGCTGCTGTTGATGACCCTGGCCAGACTGTTGATTAAAGCCCCCTTGACCGTTCTGAGGACCGGAATTTGATCCGTCGCCCGGGCCATGAAAGCCGCCGGCGCCTGAGCCGCCGCCCGGGCCATTGTAGCTCTTAAAGGCCTTCATGATCGCGCAATCCTTCCACAGGTGAGTTGCTGGCTTCTCTCTAGAGCCGTGCCTTGGACATGGTTCATTCAACAGCTGCTCCAGCGTTGGACCTGACCCGCCGCCTCGGGGAGGGGGCCTCCCCTTGCGTCGCTGGTTATTACCTTGGGAGTTGGCGTTGGCTACAAACTCTAGGCTGCCCTCGGCCTTACGCTTGCCTCCTCCTTGGTTCCCCGGGTTAAACTGAGGACCCTTGCCGTTGCCATTCTTCTTTCCCTTCCCTGCCCTTTCATCGTCTGAAGGGGGATCCTTGGTACCATCGGAATCGGCGTACTTGACAAGAGCCGCCATTAGGGTACCCATATCGGTGCAGTCACGCTTGAGCCGCCCGAGCTTCATCTTAAGGGGCACAAAGCGACAGTTCTGTTCCAACATTAAGACTGCAGAGCCGGCATCCATCTTATCTGATGAATGTATGATCTCCTTGACCCGGCGAACCCAACGGGTCGTGGACTCATCCTCCTGCTGCTTACAGTTAGTCAAGTCCACAATTGACATAGATTGCCTGCAGGTATCTTTGAAGTTTTGAATGAACCGGGCTTTCAGCTCAGCCCAAGACCCAATGGAGTTCGGCGGTAATCCTTTCAACCACGTGCGGGCAGTTCCATCTAACATCATGGTGAAATACTTGGCCATGGCCGCCTCACTGACCTCCAGCAATTCCATAGCCATCTCATAACTCTCAATCCAGGCTGTAGGCTGTAAGTCCGCTGTGTAGTTAGGCACCTTCCTAGGGCCCTTGAAGTCCTTAGGTAGACGTTCATTACGGATGGCTGGTACCAAACAAGGGACACCCCCGGTCCTGGTAGAAATTCCCACATCAACGGACGTCGTCGGATAAGCCGGGGGGGGTCTGATAAGCCGTCAATTGAGGCGTCTGCTCCGCCTCTTGCCGCGCTTGGCCTGTTGCGTAGAAGGCTCCATTAAGAGCCGGGCCATGGCCAGGGGGCGGGTCATGGCGTCGTACATTACTTGAACCGGTTGCTGAGACCATGTGCCGGCTGTAACTCGGGCTCTGGCCTGGACGAGGGGTCGAGTGGATCCTGTCGCGGCTATAGGAGTACGCCTCTTGCTGCGCTAGTGCCGTCTGCAGGAGTTCCCTGACCCGGCGGGTTTCGATGGCCGCCGGAGAATTGCCATCAACGGGGAGAGCCGCCAGCCGTGCTGCCGCAGCTACCATGTTCTCTAGCGGGTTATCATAATGACCCGGGGGTATTGGTACATACTGAGGCGGGGCAGGGGGCACCTGGGGAGGCCCCATCACTCGTGGCTGAATAAGGGGTCCAGACCCGGGCGCAATGACCCCTGGCGGGTTACTAGACCCTGCACGAGGCGTGTTGAAGAGATTGCGTGGATCGTAAACCGGCGGGAGTCGAGACTGGGCCTTCTGATGCCTCCTTCTCATGACCTCGTTGGCCGCGTTCTGGTCCATCGTGAGTTGGAAGGACTGCGCTTGAATCAGCTGAGTCCGGGCGTCGAGAGCCGCCCGCTCCGCAGCCAGCCTGATCCCCTCCGCTGCGAGATCCTCTTTAGCTTTTATCAGATCTAATTTTAGCTGTGCCACCTCCGCATCATGCTGAACTTGATCCGCCGGATCAACCGTGGCGGTTAACAGGGCCGTCATCTTGTCCGTGAGATCCATCAGCACCTGAGCCGGAGAAGGCACCGGGTTTCCCGATCCAGCAGCGGGGTTCTGGACAGGCTGCGCACCAGCCATAAAAACTCCAACCTGACTTGGTGGCTCAAGAAGGTCCGGAATACTGTCACCGTCGGAACAACCCATGAGCCTACCATCTTGAAGTTGGTACAATGAGTTTGACTCATCAGTGGCCGACTCGCCGTCAGAGCCGGCGGCCGCCTCATCACCGGACCCGGATGGATCAGACGGCCCTCCATGGATGCATCCCACAAAAGCGCGCCTTAAGGCAGGCCGGGCCCGGGCGGGTTGTGCGCGCTGAGCCGTTTCAATGAGGTCGGCGCAAAGATCCGGCTCGGGGCCCGGCTCACCAATCTTGCCAATGAAGACATGAATTGCGCCAAAGGGGACCCGGTACCCGTACTCAATTGAGCCGGCGTCGGGGCCCCAGTCCGCATCGTCGATGTAGAGCTTGCCGCGACGACTCTTGGTCATCCGTCCCACAGCATATTCCTTGAGCCCTTCGAAGCCGCCCTTCAAGAACTCAAATCCACCGTGCGCTGGCCCCACGGTGGGCGCCAACTGTCGTGGAATTGTCACGGCAGATGTCCTCGAGCTAGGACTTAGTCGTGGAGCCATCGCCACTAGGAAGCTTGAAGGGGTTATGCGGGACAAGGAACACGAGGATTTATACTGGTTCGGCCCCTTACGGTGAAGGTAAAAGCCTACGTCCAGTTTGAGGTGTTATTGATTAAGGTTACGATCGCCAGGGAGCTAAACAGCTATGCCCGGCTTTCGATGAGATTGTTGTCCCCCTTAAACCGCTGCCGGGTCCTCCCTTTATATAGGGAGGCTGACGCCCAGCAGCCCTTAGAGACCCGGCCGGCTCATAAGAGCGTCCGGCTCAGACTCTAAACAATACTTGCCTTACACTACAAGTCTACTATAACAATGATAGTAACTACGGGCTTTAAGCCATATCCGGGTCTCAGCCCATCTCTGGCCCATCATCTTAGAACTTAACTCCGGGCTTCTGGCAATGACCCTTAGAGTAACCCGGCCCCCCTGGCGGGTGACTCCAGGGTCTATATCCTCAACAGATTCCTTCAGAATCATAATGGCATTAGTTGCTCATTTTGATTTAGAGTTACATCAAATGGATGTTAAGACGGCATTTCTGAATGGTGATTTAAAAGAAAAGGTCTACATGAAACAACCCAAGGGTTTTATCATGGAAGGCAAGGAAAATATGGGATGCCGCCTGAAGAAATCCATTTATGGATTAAGACAAGCCTCTCGGCAGTGGTATCTAAAGTTTAATCAAACGATTAAAAGTTTTGGATTTAAAGAAAATATTGAGGATAATTGCATTTATGCAATGTTTAAAAATGGGAAATATATTTTCCTAATCTTGTATGTGGATGATATCCTACTTGCTAGTAGTGATGTTAGTCTACTACAAGAAACAAAGAAATACTTATCCTCAAATTTTGACATAACAGATCTTGGTGAAGCATCATATGTTTTGGGCATAGAAATTCACCAAGATAGAAACAATGGAGTCTTAGGACTATCTCAGAAAGCATATTTAGAAAAGGTTCTTAAAAAGTATAATATGCATGCGAGTAAAGCCATACATGCTCCAATAGTCAAGGGCGATAGTTTTGGGAAATTCCAATGTCCCAAGAACCAGTATGAGATCGATCAAATGAAAGCAGTACCATATGCTTCGGCAGTTGGCAGCTTACAGTATGCACAAGTGTGCACTCGCCCTGACTTAGCTTTTATCACGGGGGTACTCGGTAGATATCAAGAGAATCCAAGCCTAGAGCACTGGAAGATGGTAAAGAAAGCATAGCGTTATGCGCAAGGCACGAAGGACTACATGCTAATATACAGGAGAAGTGATTCCCTAGAGATAAAAGGGTATTCAGACGCAGATTTTGCGGGGGACAGAGATGATAGAAAATCCACGTCAGGATACATATTCACCCTCGCCGGAGGAGCTATTTCGTGAAAAAGCTCCAAACAGTCGATAGTTGCATCATCCACGATGTATGCAGAATTCATAGCATGCTTCGAAGCCACGGGGCAGGCGATATGGCTAAAGAAATTTGTACCCGACTTGAAAGTGGTAGGTTGTATTCACAAACCACTAAAGATGTACTGCGACAACCAACCCGCGGTATTCTATGCTCACAACAACAAGTCGAGTAATGCTGCCAAAACAATAGAGATAAGGTATTATGTTGTGAAAGATAAAATCCAAGATCAAATTATAAGTCTCGAGCATATAAGGACAAAGGATATGCTTGCGGATCCGCTAACGAAAGGCTTACCACCCAATGTGTTCAAGGAACACGATTCCAAATAGAAAAACTTCAATCATTTCGATTTGTTCGAGGGGGTAAAAAAAGAGGGCATGGGTTTAAGGGAAAGCCTTATGATTCCTGGATAGGCCCAAAAAGAACAGAATTTGTTTCTGAACATAACGTATGTTGTAGCTGTATGATTCTAACGGCAATTAAGTCGTGACGATGAAACATGCTCTATGTACCAATATGTGATGAAACAAATAAACTAGAAAGTATAAAGTTAAAAGTAAAGTTGAGATCAAGGGGGAGAATGTTAGGTTGATCTCTCTCCCGTTCGAACCCAACGGGTCGAACGGGCCCTGACTCGCGCCCTGATCGGGGGCGCCCAACCAAACCATGGTTGGTGGGCCCCTGTGACCCGCGCTATATAAACAGAGGTGGGGGCCGGGGCACGACTTACGAGGTTAATCGCTGCCACAATCCCCACCTACAATCCCTACCGATCTAGGATTAGCGCGGTGCTCACGGGAAGCTCCACCACCGCCGCCATCCACTCTCTGCCATCACCGGCCACCGTCACCATGGCCGGCACCGGGAGTTCCTCGTCTGGACAAGCAGAAGGTAGGTTCATCGGAATCATCTAACCTATCCGATCCAAAGCAATCTATCAGCACTGTCCCTACCACAAGTGCGCATGGGTTACGTCAGTCAGCCACGTTACGTGTCAGCTCCTCCACCACAATGGCATGTCGACAGGGCAACGACTCACATTAATCAAGATGATGATGATGATGTGTAGGCATGGAGCTACCCTCAGCTGATGATCAGCTAGTTGCTCAGTCACCGCCCGATCCATCGGGTCTACCTGTACGGTGAGGAAGATGTCCACGGCGGCGGGCGCTGCTTTGTTGCTAGCCGCCGCCGTCGTCTGCTCCTCGGCGGACGGCGAGAGCGAGGCTCGCCGTCGCGCAGTCCCCGCCGTGTACGTGTTCGGCGACTCCCTCGTGGACGTCGGCAACAACGACTTCCTGCCGCCGCCGGCGCCCAGGGCGGGTTCCCCCTGCGGCGTCGACCTGCCGCGCGCGATCCCCGGCGGACGGACCGGGAGGTTCACCAACGGCTACAACCTGGCCGACATCATCGGTAAGTCTGAAGCTAATTTTAGTTGCGCAGACCATGTGCACTCGCTGTGCTTGTACTTCACACTGTCTTTACTCGTTAGCCCACAGATCTGACGCTAATTTAGTCTGATCCGGTTCCTCACAATCCTTGTGCCGATTTAGATGAACTACTGTAGTTGCCAAGCTGCTTGAGATGATGCACATTAAACGATGCCTTCTGATATTTTGAGTGCCAGCTCGCTCAAATATTTGCCAAAACAGCCCATTATTTATTTTCTTTTCTTTGAGCAAGGGAAGGGCGCATAAAAGACTTGCAGGAAAATTACAAACAGGACCTAATATAAAGTGGTGGGCAATACAATTTACAAAAAGGTGCTCATATAAACAGCCCATTATCCTGGATTCTTGCAAAGAGTACCCTGATCACAGATGAAAGATTGCAGTTGGGTCTAATCTGCTCAAAAATGGAACCAATCTCGCCAGCCGGGGATGAAACCACTTTGTCTGATGAGACCTCCACAGTAGAATATGCCATTGACTCCACCCTGAAGCAGCACTGCCTCTAACTCTGCCATCATGTCCCGGAGGCATAAACTTGACCGCTCTTCGGCCATAGAATACAATGGCTCGTCACAGGAGACCGCCCTTCGACCACCACATGGGCATCGTAGCTCCTCCAAAATCATTGTCGTCGATGCGCACGGTCCCTTGCAGCACCCAGATTTCAATACAAATGTCCATGATACTCGTTTATGATACTTCCCACTACAAGAGGTCTAACAAGTCACTTGAATGCTGCATACTGTCTTTCCAATGTTACAGTTATTATCATTTTATTTTGAAATTCGATCTGTTTATTTCCTTTCCAATTTGGTAATACTAATACATACATTTATTTATGTATATGTACGCAGCACAACGTGTGGGGTTTGACATGAGCCCGTTAGCTTACCTCTCCTTGACACCGCAAGCGAGCCTCGACCTCCTGAGCAGCCACGTTGGGGCCAATTATGCTTCCGGTGGATCAGGAATCCTTGACGACACTGTATGTATGTACAAATGTACATAATTTAGAACCTGCACTTACATCACTCGAGTCACCATCCACACACAGTATGATTTTGCCCAATCAACACCTCTTATTTCTGCACATATCTTAGTTCGTTATGTTTATCAGCAGTGCAAATTAGACCCTGAAGTCTGAAGAGGGTGACTACTTGTTGTGAATTAAGCTTGATTGACATTTACTATCTTGGTTCAAGATAGATGATGTGCTATAAAGCATGCAGTAAAGCTTCTCTAACTTTGACATTCAAATGTAGAAATATTATTGTGACTTGTCAAATGGAAACAATATCATCAGGATTTTCATAAAAATATGTTATAATTCTCAAATTTTAATTTTATTGCTGACATATCCTTATGAACCAAATTAACTGCATTCTAGAGAATGCGTCCATGTTTTCAGTTACATGTGGCCTCTGCCTAATAAAATGTAGGGGAACGGCACGATCACGCTCCGAGAACAGGTCAAGATGTTTGCTGACACCAAGGCGACCATGATCAAGGCCAACAAGCTGGGAAATAATAGGGTCAATCGCTTGCTGTCCCAGTCCCTATTCCTCATCAGCACTGCAGGCAACGACTTCTTGGCGTTTGGTGACGGTAGGGCAACCAGAAGTGATGCATCGGCCTACATCGCCAAAATGGTCACCACCTACCTCAAGCACATCAAGGTAGGTTCTTGTGAACAATGGGGGGCAAAAATCTTGGTTGCTATTAACGGCAGATCTGAGCTGGTTTCGAGACGGGTCACATTTGAGTTCTGGTTTGAAAATGAGATAAATCTTATCAATATGTTCATCTTTTGAAAATGAAATCTTATCAATATGTTCATCTCAATGTCAAGGATGTTATTTTAACCTCACTGCTTTTCGTAACATTTTGCCAGAATACCAAAAGAACCACACATGTTTAAAATCAACAAGTTTTGGACACCTGAAATCTCTTTGACCCACGCAATTTCAAACGCACCTATGCACACACACAATATGTGAGCAGGAGTTGTACAGGCTGGGGGCACGGAGGCTAGGACTGCTGGACGCGCTGCCCATCGGATGCTTGCCGGGCTGCAGAACTTCCTTTGGACATGATGACGCGTGCGACGCCGCTGCCAACTCTCTGGCCCGGCGGTTCAACGCCCTACTCCGGCTTGAAATGGCCAGCGCCAAGGCAGCTTCGATGCCAGGCATGGAGTACTCCATCGCCAGCATTTACGGCATCTTCTCCGACATGATCACCAACCCGGAGCTGGACAACAGTTAGTTCTCTTTGCATGACTCTCGATGCAACAAGGGTCAATTTCTTCAAAATTTCTATTACAAGGTCTGGAAAACCAAAATTACTCCCTCCGTCCCATAATATAAGAACATTTTTGACACTAGTAAACGCTCTTATATTATGGGACGGAGGGAGTATATTGTAGTAGAATGGAAACATTCGGCTAATCTATACACGGTTACCTCTGAGGCACCAATCGATTACTGGAACATGAACTGTTGGATCGGTATCATCAGGACTGCAGGAGGCGACGAGTGCGTGCTGCGGAGGAGGGAGGCTCAACGCGGAGCTCGACTGCTCGGCGAGCTCAAACCTTTGCACCGACCGCGACGGGTACGTGTTCTGGGACAAGGTCCACGGGACGCAGGCTGCCTACCAGCGAGCCGTTGCCGCCATGTTCGACGGCGCGGCGGTGACAAAGTTCACGGAGCCCGTCAGCTTCGGGCAGTTGATCACCGGGAAACAGGCAGCGCCGGTTGCCGTGTTAGATAAACTGGAGCGTCCGTACGTGGATCTGGAGGCTGAGATCTAGCCAAGGGAAGGGAATTCGGAGGATTCTTTTGCAGTGTTCGGTGTAGTACATCTTCAACCCCTCTGGGGATTGTATGTGCGTACGTCCACCAAACTACCCCGCGCCTCGATATTCCCTCACTTATGTCTCTTGCATTAACTTAATCAAATCAAATCTTGTAAAACCTCAACTAAATCAAAACTTTTCCGATCTTTCTTTACACATATTCAAATCAAATCCATGGTCAAGAACTGAGGCAAGGTGACTCCACCATCCCTGCTTTTTGTCCTCGCCATTGACCCTCTGCAGCAGATCCTCGATGTTGCCATGGAACATGACTTTTTGTACAAGATTAGAGGGAGGGTGACCCTTATGTCTTGCCATGGAACATGACTTTTTGCACAATATTAGAGGGAGGGTGACCCTTATATGCTGATGACGCGGCCATCTTGGTCACTCCTACCACACAAAATGTTGACCACCTCGTAGCCATTCTCCGCTCCTTTGGCAAGGTCACCAGGCTTGCCACAAACTTTCAGGGACGTGACTACCTGGCGCCCGAGCGCCAGTACGCGGGAGCGAGCGCTCTCCCCAAAAGGAAGGGCCAGCCGCGCGGCTCCGTCAGGACAGCCCAGAAATGGACCACGGTTATCCCATCTGCATTTATTAGGGGATCAAAAACTTCAAAAACTTGTAATTTTTTATTAGAATGTCAAAATTCAAATCCGTTTTCACCGTTGGGTTTCTCATAACGAGTTTTTCAAAACTAGATCTCATATGAGTAGGTTTCGACGAACTTTTTTTTCCGAGCAACTTCGTGTGTTACGCAGGCAACTTTAGTGCTATAGAAAAGCAACTCCTTTTCCCCTAGTATGACTACCTATCAACGGAGGATCCTCTCTAAGTTGGTTACCATGACTGCCAATTGACTAGTTTCACCTCTAAATCGCCTACCATAAGGACAACTCCAACGTGGATCATCAAAATCACCCCAAAAAATGTCGGAATAGACCTGTCTAGACACTGACGGTCACCTAATTTGTTTGAACAAGTCCTTACGTCATAAATCCTCCAAAACCGAACGACGAGGGGGTGTTCTCAAGGCTCCTTAGCGCCAATTGCTCCCTCCAACATGAAGCCAAATCCCATCTCCTCAGACGACATGAGGAGCAGAATTCGCCCCTCCTAGTTGAGGCCCCCGCGATGGACAAAGAGTCCGCACTACAAATGGAGATAATAACCCAATGATCAACCACCAACCACTATCTGACAATGCCCTCTCTGCTACTCCCGAGCAAATACGAAGTCCAAAACTAGATGCCGCCTAAAGGAGGAGACGTCGTCCGTCCCCACTGCGCCAACCATTTCTGTTGTAACAAAGAGGTGGCAACAAAGAACTTCGAGTATTGATAAACGCAACCACATATAAAAAAAGACTAAGTTCACCCAACAAACCCCGTTGGGGTAGAAAAAGAAAAACAACCATATGACTTATATGCACTGGAGCTGTACTTAAAAAGCCAGCAACTTTTGGGGTGTTTTTGTGCAACTCCAATGCATTCACCAGACAACTCATGTGTAGTCTCATCCTTACTTGGTATCTAGATAAAGCGGCCACATATAGAAAATACTAAGTTCACCAGGCAACTCGTGTGTAGTCCAAGCCTGAGCAACTCCACAGTTTTTCTTGCGCACCTAGGCAATAGCAGAGGTGTGACGCCCCCGATTCAATCGTACACTAATCATGCACGCAAATGTGTACGATCAAGATCAGGGACTCACGGGAAGATATCACAACACAACTCTACAACATAAATAAGTCATACAAGCCAGGGGCCTCGAGGGCTCGAATACAAGTGCTCGATCATAGACGAGTCAGCGGAAGCAACAATATCTGAGTACAGACATAAGTTAAACAAGTTTGCCTTAAGAAGGCTAGCACAAACGGGGATACAGATCGAAAGAGGCGTAGGCCTCCTGCCTGGGATCCTCCTAACTACTCCTGGTCGTCGTCAGCGGGCTGCACGTAGTAGTAGGCACCTCCAGTGTAGTAGGAGTTGTCGTCGACGGTGGCGTCTGGCTCCTGGGCTCCAGCATCTGGTTGCGACAACCAGGTAGAAAGGAAAGGGGGAAAAGAGGAAGGAAAGCAACCGTGAGTACTCATCCAAAGTACTCGCAAGCAAGGAGCTACACTACATATGCATGGGTATATGTGTAAAGGGCCATATCAGTGGACTAAACTGCAGAATGCCAGAATAAGAGGGGGATAGCTAATCCTGTCGAAGACTACGCTTCTGGCAGCCTCCATCTTGCAGCATGTAGAAGAGAGTAGATTGAAGTCCTCCAAGTAGCATCGTATAGCATAATCCTACCCGGCGATCCCCTCCTCGTCGCCCTGTTAGAGAGCGATCACCGGGTTGTATCTGGCACTTGGAAGGGTGTATTTTATTAAGTATCCGGTTCTAGTTGTCATAAGGTCAAGGTACAACTCCGGGTCGTCCTTTTACCGAGGGACACGGCTATTCGAATAGATAAACTTCCCTGCAGGGGTGCACCACATAACCCAACACGCTCGATCCCATTTGGCCGGACACACTTTTCTGGGTCATGCCCGGCCTCGGAAGATCAACACGTCGCAGCCCCACCTAGGCACAACAGAGAGGTCAGCACGCCGGTCTAAATCCTGTGGCGCAGGGGTCTGGGCCCATCGCCCATTGCACACCTGCATGTTGCGAACGCGGCCGAAAGCAGACCTAGCCTAGTAGGCGTTCCAGTCCAATCCGGCGCACGCCACTCAGTCGCTGACGTCACGAAGGCTTCGGCTGATACCACGACGTCGAGTGCCCATAACTGTTCCCGCGTAGTTGGTTAGTGCGTATAGACCAAGTGGCCAGACTCAGATCAAATACCAAGAACTCGTTAAGCGTGTTATTTTGAAGTAACCGCGGACGCCGTCCAGGGCCAGGCCCACCTCTCGCCTAGGTGGTCTCAACCTGCCCTGTCGCTCCATCACAAGATCCACTCGCGGGTACTCCTACGAGCCGACCCGACTTTAGTCACCACAGGTATCATGTATAGAGTATATAAGTATATACCCGTGATCACCGCCCAAGTGATCACGGCCCGATAGTATAGCACAGCAGACGGACAAGAATGTAGGGCCACTGATGGAGAACTAGCATCCTATACTAAGCATGTAGGATTGCAGGTAAAGGTAACAACAGTAGTAGCAAGGATAGGCTATGCATCAGGATAGGATTAACGGAAAGCGGTAACATGCTACACTACTCTAATGCAAGCAGTATAGAGAAGAATAGGCGATATCTGGTGATCAAGGGGGGGGGCTTTCCTGATTGCTCTGGCAAGGAGGGGTCGTCAACAGCGTAGTCGGTCGGGGCACCAGCAGCAGCGTCGGTCTCGTAGTCTACCGGAGAGAAGAGGGGGAAGAAACAATGAATACAATGCAAACAGATGCATGACGATGCATGACATGACAAAGCGTGATGCTAGGTGTGCCCTAACGCGGTAGTAGGTGATACCGGCGAAAGGGGGGAACATCCGGGAAAGTATTCCCGATGTTTCGCGTTTTCGGACAGATGGACCGGAGGCGAAATGTTGCAGGTTCACGATGCTAGGGACGTATGGTGAACGAACGGGCTGCGTATTCGGATTCGTCTCGTCGTTCTGAGCAACTTTCATGTAGAAAGTATTTTCATCCGAGTTACGGATTAGTTTATATGATTTTTCAAAGATTAAACCATTTTCTGGAATTATTTTTATTAACAGAAATTATTAATGCGTCAGCAATGCATCAGCATGACGTCAGCAGTCAGCTGACCCGTTTGACTAGTCAAACTGACCAATGGGTCCCACCTGTCATAGACAGTGGCCTTAACAGAGTTTAATTTCAATTAATCTAACTAATTAGATAACATGGGCCCACTGTCAGTGAGTAATCAATTTAAATTTAATTAAATTAAGTAATTTAATTAGTGTTAGGGGCGAGGCCCACCAGTCAGTGGCACTGGGCTGCCTGGTCAGCAGTTGACTGGGTCAACCCAGTCAACTGGGACCCACGGGGCCCACTGGCAGTGGCTCTGGGGTGGCCCCAGGCCAGCCACGTCGGCGGCTGGCGCCGGAGTGGCTCCGGCGACCAAATCAATGGCGGTGGCGCTCGGGACCTCGCCGGAATCGTGCTAGGGGCGGCCGTTTCGCGTGCGGTTGGCACCGTTCGAACACGCGCACGGCGCCGTGTCGGGTGGTGGTGGTGGCTCGCCCGGGGACGGCCGGAATACCCATCGGCGGCGAGCATGGGCGGCGACGGCGTTCGGAGCCACGTCGGGAATGGGCTAGGGGGCACGAGAGGGCGAGAGGAAGGGCTCGCCGGGCTCCTGGGAACACCAGGAGCACGACGGAGGGCTCGGACGGGGGCCATGGCAGCGGTGGCCACGGCGGTGACGCAGCAGGGCGGCGGTAGGGTGAGCGCGACGGGGGAGCGCGCTACGGGATGCGGTGAGCTAGTAGGGGAGGAGGAGGAGGTGGAGCTCACTGTGAGAGCGTAGGGTCTCGGCATCGGGCGCGGGGAGAACCGGTGGAGCAGGTCGATGGCGAGGTCGTGCGGTGGCCGTAGATGAGGAAGAGGAAGAATGCGACGGCGGTGGCGCTCCCGGTCCCGATCCAGTGTCGAGGAAGAAGAGGCGGACCATGACGGAGCTCCCGGACTTGTCGGAGCGGCGAACGATGGTCGGTGGCCGCGGGAATGACGGCAGCACGTCGGCGACCGCGCTCGGGCGGTGGGGAAGGAGGGGGCGGCGTGGATCTGGGGGGAGAGGGAGAGGCTCAGAGGCCGAGAGGGTGAGCGGGGGCGAGTGGGAGAGGGGCCCGAGGAGGCGGGGGCGCTAGCGTCCTTATCCCCTCCCGGCGTCGGCGCCGGCGAGGTGGTCGGGCGGGGACGTGCCCCTGTTGCGACCCCGGTCGGGGGAACAGGGGGGAAGGCGACCCGGGGAGGGGCTGGGCCGGCGGTTGGCCAGCTGGGCCAGGTGGGCCTGTGAATTGGGCCGCCTGGTCCAGTGAGGGCGGGTTCTTTTTTTCTTTTCTTTTCTTTTCTTTATTTCTCTTTTCTGTTTATTTCACTTTAAAATACTTAGGCACTTTTAAAAAAAATGTTTTCTCCACAATAATTACCAGTGCAATATTTGGCACCCACCGAACATTTTTTTTTTGACTTTTGAAAACTTTGGGTGTTTGTCACTAATTCATTTTTTTGAATTTGAAATGTTTTGAACTAATAGTTGATTAGCAACAGTAACAGAGATGACATGGCATCATCAGGAGAGTTTTACTGTAGCCTAATTATCCGGGCGTTACAAATCTCCTCCACTACAAGAAATCTCGTCCCGAGATTTAGGAGGTAGAAGGAAACAGTGCGGGGTATTCATCACGCAGGCGATCCTCGCGTTCCCAGGTGGCTTCATCTTCAGAATGGTGCGACCACTGGACTTTGAGGAACTTGATCGCCTTCTGACGTGTGCGGCGTTCAGCTTGGTCGAGAATGCGGACCGGATGCTCTTTATAGGAGAGGTCCTGCTGCAATTCGAGCACTTCATGATCCACTGCTCGGATTGGGTCCTTGAAGCAACGGCAGAGTTGTGACACGTGGAACACATCGTGAACCTGAGAAAGGTTCGACGGAAGTTCAAGTTGATATGCCACTTTTCCACGCCTTTCGAGAATAGTGAATGGGCCAATATAGCGAGGAGCTAGTTTGCCCTTGATCTCGAAGCGGTGAGCACCCTTCATTGGTGTGACTCAAAGATAAGCCTTTTCGCCAGGTTGATAGATCATGTGTTTATGATGACGGTCATACTGACTCTTCTGACGTGACTGAGCAGTCTTGAGATTCTCACGAATAATGCAGACTTGTTCTTCGGCATGTTGGATAATATCCGGACCAAAGAGTGGACGTTCCCCAGTTTTTGACCAGTTCAGAGGGGTTCGACACTTTTGTCCATATAACACTTCGAAGGGGGCCATCTTCAGACTAGCTTGATAGCTATTATTATAAGAGAACTCAACATACGGGAGAGATTCCTCCCATTTCTTGCCGAAGGAAATAACACAAGCTCGAAGCATGTCTTCGAGAACTTGGTTGACACGTTCAACTTGTCTGTCGTGGAATTGTCACGGCAGATGTCCTCGTGCAAGGACTTAGTCGTGGAGCCATCGCAGCTAGGAAGCTTAAAGGGGTTAAACGGGACAAAGGACACGAAGGATTATACTGGTTCGGCCCCTTACATTGAAGGTAAAAGCCTACTCCAGTTGAGGTGGAATTACTTAGGGTTTCGATGACCAGGAGCTAAACCGCCCTGCCTGGCTATCGATCTGATCTTACTTGTCCTGAATCGCCGCCGGGTCGTCCCTTTATATAGAAAGGTTAACGCCCCGCGGCTCTCAGAGTCCCGGCCGGCTCATAAACTGTGTCCGGCTTGGACTCTTAACTATTCTTGCCTTACACTACAAGTCATGCCACAACGGCGGTTTACCACTACGGGCCTTAAGTCGCCTCTGGGCCTTAGACCTATTACTAAACCGCCATCCTTAACCTGTCCTTGGGCTTCTGAATGAAGAGCTGTCGCAACGTAACCCGGCCCATCTCGGGCGGGTTACACCAGTATCTATATCCTCAACATTAGGCCCCAGATTGATTTGAACCGGTTCATGTCAATCTTCAATACCTTAAGAGAAAATCTTCCGGCTTCTGTTTGCGCGAAGGTTATAACCCGCCATGATGTCACCCTCTGGATTCTTGGTAACCCGCCGTGACGTCATCCGCCATTAATGCATGTTCCGCCCAATGTATCTCAACGGATCCTTATCTTTAATAATTATCCCGAAAATCGAGGCGCCTCTGTAGCTGGATAATCATGTCTTTAGCCTCCTCGTTTCTCGCGCCCACTCATCAGCCGTCCCTTATAAATAGGCCCGACCGGGTCCTCTCTCACTCTTCCCTTTCCGTCGTCTTCCTCCTCTCAACGCCTCAGAGCCCGAGCTTCGCCGCCGCCGCCGCACCTCTCGTCTTCCTCAGCCTCGGCCGCTGCATCAACCTGAGCTAGTCCAGAGAATGGCGGCGACTCTCCGCAGTGAACCTGCAACTGTAAGTCCTCTTCTTCTCAAACATCAGATTCGCATTAGGGTTCCGCGTTCCTCCCTGTTCTTCGTAGTTCATCTCTGTTCTTTTATAGTTCTTCCACCGCGACTTCTTTTGATTCAAAAAACAGTACAGAACTCCTGCGGTAGTGGTTTCGCACCCATTTCCAATACTAGCAGATCCCCTTTGCTTGCAAAAAAGACCTCATTAGGACTTATGAACTTCTCTGTGCCAGTTTTTAGGTCTAGAAAATTTTCCTTTCTGGACGATCATTTGATCCAAAATAATTACTGCAACATGTGAAACTTGTTTGTGCAACACTTAGGCAAAAATTGCATCTGTTAGCTATGGCGGCTTATATCACCGGCTTAAAAAAGGCGATGCTTCATGAATATTCCGGGTCATCCATCACAGATTCAAATAACTTAATTGCTCACGATATCCATAGCGGCTTAAATATCTTGACACAATTGGCCATATATCATTAGGCCCTTCATAAGCCGCCACCTTAAATACTGAACCGAAATTTTCCTCCGGCTTAAATTTGAACCGGAAATTTTATTTTGTCATAGGCTTTCATCCTTCACAATGCCGCCCAAGGCTCCCAAGGCGCCCATTACATGCAACTGGGTTAGATCCAACGTTACTGATAGCACCTTAGCCGACTTCGTGAAAACGGGTTACCTGCCCAAGAAAGAGGTCATGTCCTATCGTGCTCCTGACCCGTCCGAAGAGAGACCTCAACCCAAGGACGGAGAGGTTGTCATATTTGCTGATCACATGAGCCGGGGCTTTTCTCCTCCCGGCTCAAAATTCTTCAGAGATGTTCTGCACTTTTTCGACCTGCGACCTCAAGACATTGGACCCAATTCTGTGTCAAACATTTGTAACTTCCAAGTGTTCTGTGAGGTGTACCTTGGAGAAGAGCCCAACTTACTACTCTTTAGAGAGCTATTCTATCTGAACCGCCAAAATGAATGTGCCAATGGGCCCAGCCTGGAGCTCGGTGGAATCTCAATCCAACGACGGAGAGATTGTCTCTTTCCTTATGCTGAGCCGCCAAGCCACCCGAAGGACTGGAACCAGACATGGTTCTACTGCCAGGACACTTCTCCGGCTGATGAGAATCCACTGCCCGGCTTTCGCGCCCTGCGTCTGGAATAAAATAACCCCTTGCCCGATAAACTATCTCAAGCTGAACGTCAGCCACTTACTCCCACCATTAACAAGATCAGAGCTCTTCTGGGGAACGGCCTGAATGGCATTGATCTGGTCCGGGTCTGGATTGCCTGGCGGGTGATTCCTTTAAGCCGCCGCCCCGGCTTAATGTGCGATTATACGGGCCGGAAGGATGATCCTCTTCGGCACAGTCCCAACGACTTACCTGAGGACATCATTGATGACATGACCAAGTCTCTTCTGAACGAGAGCCTGGCAGATTGCGGGAGAACAGGCTTAAGTCCTTTCTGCAAGGCTAACCCAGCCCCAGCGGTAAACTATTGACCTGAACACCTCACCTTCCATTTTAACGATTTCGTCTTAACTTCAAGAACCTTTGTTGTATTTTACAGGCTAATGATAAATTCTGGAAGGTCAAGTATGACCATGAAGCTGCTAAGAAAGCCAGAAAGGTTAAAAAAGCCGCCAGGAAAGCCGCTCCCCGCAAGAAGGGGAGTAAACCTAGCGCCTCGGACCTGCTTCACCTGGAAGACACCTCCGAGTCAGAGGTAGCCCTTGACTCTTTAGGCTCCTTTTTTAACCATCTTATTTACATGGATTATCAGCAGGAGGACACTGGAACGAGTCATGAAGTGACTGAAGAGGTAACTATAATTTCCTCCGACTCGGAGCCCTTGCCAAGACTGAAAGTCTGAAGAGTAACCCGGAAAGTAAGATTTTCACATCCTTTAGCTTATCAAGATCCTCAATTTCTTTTGAAGCGACAGATTTATGAGAGTCGGAGGCAGACCCGGACCAGCAAGGATGAAGACCTCTCCTCCGGCTTACCCGAAGCATCAAGGAAGCGCCGGACCGAGGTTATCTCCGACTTATATCCTTTTCATCCTTTGGCTGGCGTCACTCGTCAACCACTCAATTCTTCCGATTCAAACTATCAGGGAACTTCACCTTCCTCCGGCGACTCCATGCAGTCTAGCTTGCCGGCTTTCAAACCCGCACCTGGGTAATGATGATCAGCTTATTTTGTGCTTATCTTACTCATGTTTTTGCACTAACCCTTCGACTTTCAGTGTACAAGTAAAGCCCAGCAAGAGGGCGAAGAAAAATAAACCGGCCGAAGAGCCGGTCCTGACTGAACCTGATGCTTCTGCTCATGAGCCGCCGTCTGCACCAGCTCCTGAAACCACCACTGCTCCATCTGATGAACAAGTTATGGAAGGTTCTGATAACCCGGAGATCCCCAGCCCGGCTCATCCAGATGATCCGGACGTTGTAATTACCCGGACCGAGTTTGTTGAACCGGGAAGACCCACCGTGTTGGCTACGTGCTCTGCCAAGGAAGAACTTCTGGAACGCCGCAGGGCCAGACTGGACATCACTGATTATGCTAATCTGAGCATTGGAGATATTGTCTCTGGCTATATTAATCAAGTGCACAACAGCCGGGACCTGGAAACTAATATGGTGAAGCAAATACAGCAAAAGTCTGAGGTATGACTCTCTTGCTTATTCCATAGTTATCCTTACCATGCCAGCCCCCAAGTCTATTACTTATGATGAAATATGTTGTAGACTTAATACCGGCTTAATAATCACTGCAAGAAAACCGGCTTACCTTGTAACACTCAAGGGCCGGGTTAAACAGCATAGTTGAACCGGTCCTTACCTTATTTTAATCAAGTAGTTGAGCAACTTTACACATTAGCCCCCAAGTGCCGAGTACCTTTGCCTGCAAAGTGCTTGGGACTTATTTTCATGAACCGACACTGTAAATAGAGCCTTTCAGCATACATTAGCCCCCAAGTGCCAAGTGTCTTTGCTTGCAAAGTGCTTGGGACTTAATGTTGCATTATAATCACCCTAACTGCAACCCGGAATTTGTACAGGCCGCCTGTAAGAAATTTGAATCGGAAATCTCTGATCTAAAGAACCGCCTGAAGACTCAGGAAAGTGAAACCCAAAAGGCCAACTCCAAATTTGAATTCAGTGTATCTACACAAGAGAAACTGAAGAAAAAGTTTGAAGCAGAAAGAAAAGCCTGGGCGGATGAAAAAACTGCTTTGCTCAGCCGGCCGAACAAGCGGAAGCCACTCTTACTGAAAGAACCGCCGAGCTATCCGGATTAAAACGCCATGTATCTCAAATGGTCTCCGCAATCTTTGGTAAGTTACTCTGTAAGTTTCTAACTAGTTTACATCGTTCATTTCCCATAAGTATCTCAATTGCCATCAGCTCACCTGACTTTGTAATGCAGGTCCCAGGAGTTCCAATCTCAATCAGAACGTGCTGACCAAGCTGAAGGCGGTTTATACCTTGGTAGAACAACTTTACACTGGGTCACAACGTGCCTTAGCCGTTGTGGCTCTGTCAAACGAAGTTCCCACTCATCTGGCAGATGTACTCAGGCGGCTTGCCGTGCTTCCTCAACGCTTCCAAGAGTTAAGACGAGCTTCTGCAAGAGCCGGAGCCATAGCCGCTCTAAGCCGGGCCAAGGCGTTTCTACCGGAGCTAGACCCGGCCGACATCGCCCTTGGGTATCCTAGCTTGAAGGAAGATGGCACTCCCTTTGACCAGAAAGACTTCGCCGCTTGTGTGAAGAGCGTACGCCCGGTGGCCACTTTGATTGGTAATGATACAGACCTTACCAAATATCAACCGGGCTATGACGCGGAGAATCAGAGGATCCCAACACCTCGTTATGAAGCGGTCGGCCTGATTCCTCCGACTCGTAAGCATACCTTCGCCCCTGAAGTTGACCCGGCCGGGTTAATTGATGATGAAGCTCAATTTGAAGCCTTGAGTGGCATTGACTGGAAATCATCAACCTTCCAGGACATGGAAATGGCCGGAGGAGCGGAGAGGGATGAGCCGGAAGCTTCATCCCAACAAGCACCTTTGATTTCTTAGGCGGCTCATGGTTATGTCTCAAAAACAATGCCTCACCTTTTGGACTCGGGGAGTCCTGTAATAGAGTAGGACGAACACTTAATTTTGCCGTGCCATCGTGCACGTGTGTAGCGCTTAACTGTATTTAAACTGCCCTTTTATATTCTTCCGGGTTATGTTTGATCCTCTGCTTTCCTTAAGTTTAAAGAGCTGTCTTTAATTGTCCTGCATAGAAAACAAATCACAAGTCTCTAGGCGGCTTACCGCATGGAGAGTCATATACTTTACATATAACCCGGAATATGAATCAAAGTCATAATAAACCGGCTCTCAATTATATCTTCGAGATAACCATAACATCATACCTGCGAGCCTTCAAGTACACTTCCGGTTTATGTAACCCGAATAATGAGGTTGAAAACTCAACTCCGGTTCACCAGCACATATAATGCTTATTATGTGCTATCAACATTATTAATCAAGGTTAAGCCGGTGGAATAAGAACCACCCTTGAATACTTTTGATATCATCAAAATAACTGGTTTGCAAACCAAGAGATCTCAAAAATTTAGGGGCTTCTGATTCGAATACGACCAGAGAACCGTCCCAAAGGGGTTAAGCTAAGATTCGAATGCGATCATATAGCCCCCAGTGGCTTTGGCGTTGCCGATCAAGAGGGTACCGACAGCTATGTTCTCTTTGGTTCGAATACGACCTATGTTTGAACAGGAAGCCCCCAAATGACTTTGAGAGTTGTTTAACGACGCTGATTCGAATACGATCCACGTCGGTTCCCAAAGGGGGTTGAGCTATGATTCAAATATGATCAAGAAAAACTCCCCAATGAGCTCGGCAATATGCCAATCAAGTGGGCATCGACAGCTATGTTCTCTTTGGTTCGAATACGACCTATGTTTGAACAGGAAGCCCCAAGTGATCATATTTTTAACGGCTAGATTCGAATACGATCATAAGCCGGATCAACCTCCAAGTGACCATGTAATATTACAATGAAAATAACAATGATATATTTACCTTTGGAGGAAAAAAGGACAGAGGTCCTGCTTTATTATTTATCACAATATATACATGGCTATAGAAATATGTGCATTATGAGAGCCGGTGGCTCAAGTGTAATAAGGCCGAAGCTGAGCTATGTTCCATGGCCGGCGGGTCTCCTCCTCCGACTTACGTGAATCCTTGTGCTCCCGAACATCGATAAGGTAGTATCACCCATTTTGCAAGTTCTTGCTGACCACAAAAGGCCCTTCCCAAGGTGGGGATAGTTTGTGTGCATCTTTTTGATCCTGGATGAGCCGGAGCACCACATCACCTTCCCGAAAGGTCCTGGACTTAACCCGGCAGCTGTGATAGCAGCGCAGGTCTTGTTGGTAAATCGCCAAGCGAGCTGCTGCTACGTCACGTTGTTCGTCCAACAAGTCAAGAGCATCTTGATGCGCCTGCTCATTATCCGCCTCGACATAAGCCGCCACTCGAGGCGAGTCATGACGGATGTCGCTAGGGAGGACCGCCTCAGCTCCGTAAACCATGAAGAAAGGTGTGTAACCCGTAGACCTGTTAGGAGTAGTATTGATGCTCCATAATACGGAAGGTAACTCCTCCACCCAACAACCCGGCGTCCGTTGCAAAGGGACCAAAAGCCGGGGCTTGATGCCCTTCAAGATTTCCTGATTGGCTCTCTCAGCTTGACCATTGGATTGGGGGTGAGCCACTGAAGAAACATCAAGCCGAATATGCTCTCGTTGACAAAAATCCGCCATGGCGCCCTTAGATAGATTGGTACCATTGTCAGTTATATGCTGTGTGGAAAACCAAAGCGAAATATCACCTTTTTCATGAACTGAACCGCTGTGGCCGCGTCACACTTACTAACTGGCTCTGCCTCAACCCACTTTGTGAACTTGTAAACCGCCACCAAGAGGTGGGTCTTCTTATCTTTGGACCTTTTGAAAGGCCCAACCATATCAAGCCCCCAGACTGCAAACGGCCAAGTGATTGGAATCATCCTCAACTCTTGAGCCGGCACGTGAGCCCGTCTTGAGAACTTCTGACAACCGTCACATTTACTGACCAAGTCCTCTGCATCAGCGTGAGCCGTCAGCCAATAAAAACCATGACGAAAAGCCTTGGCCACAAGGGATTTTGAGCCGGCATGATGGCCACAACCCCCCTCGTGAATCTCACGTAAAATTTCTTGACCTTCCTCAGAGGAAACACAATGCTGAAAAACTCCAGTGACACTGCGATGATGCAGCTCGCGATTGACAATTATCATTGACTTAGACCGCTGGGTTATTTGTCTGGCCAAAGTTTCATCCTCAGGCAATTCTCCCCGGGTCATATAAGCCAAGTATGGCACTGTCCAATCTGGGATAACGTGGAGAGCCGCCACCAATTGTGCTTCTGGGTCAGGAACAGCCAAGTCTTCCTCTGTAGGTAACTTGACAGAAGGGTTATGCAGAGTATCCAAGAAAGTATTAGGCGGCACCGGCTTTCGCTGAGAGCCTAACCGGCTTAATGCATCAGCCGCCTCGTTCTTTCTGCGATCGATGTGCTCTACTTGGTAACCCTGAAAATGTCCAGCAATGGCATCAACTTCGCGGCGATAAGCCGCCATGAGGGGGTCCTTGGAATCCCACTTGCCTGATACTTGTTGGGCCACCAAATTTGAGTCGCCAAAGCACCTTACCCGGCTTAAGCTCATCTCCTTAGCCATCCGAAGACCATGGAGCAAGGCCTCGTACTCAGCTGCATTGTTAGTACAGGGAAACATCTACTGTAGTACATAACAAAACTTGTCACCTCGAGGGGAAGCTAACACAACTCCAGCCCCCGAGCTCTCCAATTGCCTGGATCCGTCGAAGTGAATAGTCCAGTATGTATTATCCGGTTTCTCTTCAGGCACCTGCAGCTCTGTCCAATCGTTGATGAAATCCACCAATGCTTGAGATTTGATAGCAGTGCGTGGCACGTACTTTAGACCATGAGGCCTGAGTTCTATGGCCCACTTAGCAACTCTTCCTGTGGCTTCTCTGTTTTGGATGATATCTCCTAGGGGAGCAGAACTAACCACAGTGATAGGGTGGCCTTGGAAATAATGCTTAAGCTTCCGGCTTGCCATGAACACCCCATAAACAAGCTTCTGCCAATGTGGATACCGTTGCTTAGACTCAATAAGTACTTCACTGACGTAGTAAACCGGCCGCTGAACCAGATGTTCCTTACCCGCCTCCTTACGCTCCACCACCACAGCCACACTGACGGCTCGTGTGTTAGCGGCTACATACAACAATAAGGGCTCCTTATCGATAGGAGCAGCAAGGACTGGCGGCTCAGCTAGCTGTCTTTTCAAATCCTCAAAAGCAGCATTAGCAGCGTCATTCCAGACAAAATCATCTGTTTTCTTCATCATCTGATATAGTGGCATGGCTTTTTCGCCCAACCGGCTTATAAACCGACTCAAAGCAGCGATGCGACCCGCCAGACGCTAGACGTCATTTATGCACGCCGGCTTAGCCAGAGAGGTGATTGCCTTGATCTTCTCCGGGTTAGCTTCGATGCCTCTGTGAGAAACCAGAAAACCCAAGAGCTTGCCTGCAGGAACACCAAAAACACACTTGGCCGGATTAAGCATCATCTTGTAGACCCGGAGATTATCAAAGGTCTCTTTCAGATCATCTACCAAGGTTTCCTTCTCTCTGGATTTTACCACAATATCATCCACATAAGCATGAACGTTGCGCCCAATCTGATTGTGGAGACAATTCTGCACGCACCGCTGGTAAGTTGCCTGTGCACTCTTGAGCCCAAAAGGCATAGACAGATAACAGAAGGCTCCAAAGGGAGTGATGAACGCTGTCTTCTCTTGGTCCTTAACTGCCATTTTGATATGATGGTATCCAGAGTAAGCATCCAAAAAACTCAAACGCTCACAACCTGCCGTAGCATCAATAATTTGATCAATACGGGGGAGAGCAAAAGGATCAGCCGGACAAGCCTTGTTTAAATCCGTATAGTCCACACACATACGCCAGGTGCCATTCTTCTTGAGCACGAGCACCGGGTTAGCTAACCATTCTGGATGAAAGACTTCAACGATAAACCTGGCCGCCAAGAGCCGGGCTACTTCCGCACCAATGGCTTTCCGCCTCTCCTCATTAAACTGCCGGAGGAATTGCCTGACTGGCTTAAATTTCGGATCAATATTGAGAGTGTGCTCAGCGAGTTCTCTTGGTACACCCGGCATGTCAGAAGGTTTCCATGCAAAGATGTCCCTGTTCTCATGGATGAACTCGATGAGCGTGCCTTCCTATTTCAGATCCAGATTGGCACTGATGCTGAACTGCTTAGATGAGTCTCCTGGAACAAAGTCAACAAGTTTAGTCTCATCGGCCGACTTAAATTTCATTATCGGCTCATGCTCCGTGGTTGGCTTTTTCAAAGACGTCATATCTGCCGGGTCAACATTATCCTTGTAAAACTTCAACTCCTCTGTTGCACAAACAGACTCAGCGTAAGCAGCGTCACCTTCCTCACACTCCAAGGCTATCTTTCGGTTGCCATGAACCGTAATGGTCCCATTGTGACCCGGCATCTTGAGCTACAAATACACGTAACACGGCCATGCCATGAACTTGGCGTAAGCCGGCCGCCCAAATAAAGCATGGTACGGGCTTCTTATTTTAACCACCTCAAAAGTCAGTTTTTCCGCCCTGTAGTTGTACTCATCTCCAAAGGCTACTTCCAGCTCGATCTTACCGACTGGATACGCCGACTTACCGGGCACCACCCCATGGAAAACAGTGTTGGACTGGCTGAGGTTTTTATCAGTTAATCCCATACGACGGAAGGTCTCATAATAGGGATGTTGATGCTACTACCTTCGTCCATGAGCACTTTAGTGAATTTGTACCCCCCAACTTGAGGAGCCACCACCAAGGCCAGGTGGCCCGGCTTATCAACCCGGGGAGGGTGATCTTCCCTACTCCATACAATAGGCTGCTCAGACCATCTTAAATAGCGTGGAACCGCCGGCTCAACAGCATTTACAGCCCTCTTATGAAGCTTCTGGTCTCGCCTGCACAGACTGGTAGTAAACACATGATACTGTCCACCATTGAGCTGCTTTGGATTGGTCTGGTATCCCCCTGCTGCTGCTGCTGATTACCCTGGCCAGATTGTTGATTAAATCCTCCTTGAAAATTCTGAGAATTGGAATTGGAGCCGCCGCCCGGGCCATGAAAGCCGCCGGCGCCTGAGCCGCCGCCCTGCCCATTGTTGCCATTAAAAGCGTTGGAATTTTTGAAGGCTTTCATGATTGCGCAGTCTTTCCATAGATGAGTGGCCGGCTTCTCCCTAGAGCCATGCCTTGGACAGGGCTCATTCAACAATTGCTCAAGCGTCGGGCCTGACCCGCCGGCTCGGGGAGCTGGTCTCCCCTTACATCGGTGGTTGTTACCCTGCGCATTGGTGTTGGCCACAAACTCCATACTGCCATCAGCCTTACGTTTGTTACCTCCCTGGTTCGCCGGGTTATGCTGAGGGCCCTTGCCGTTGCCATTCTTCTTTCCCTTCCCTGTCCTTTCATCATCAGACACGGGATCCTTGGTACTATCAGAGTCGGCGTACTTGACCAGAGCCACCATCAGCGTACCCATATCATTGCAATCGCGCTTGAGCCGCCCGAGCTTCATCTTCAGGGGCGCAAAACGACAATTTTGCTCCAACATTAAGACTGCAGAGCCGGCATCCATCTTATCAGATGAATGTATTATCTCTTTGACCCGGCAAACCCAATGGGTTGTAGACTCGCCCTCTTGCTGCTTGCAGTTAGTCAAATCCACAATTGACATAGATTGCCTACATGTATCTTTGAAGTTTTGGATGAACCGGGCTTTTAGCTCTGCCCATGACCTGATAGAATTAGGCGGCAGTCCTTTCAACCAAGTGCGGGCAGTCCCGTCCAACATCATGGTGAAGTATTTGGCCATTGCCGCTTCGCTGACCTTCAGCAACTCCATAGCCATCTCGTAGCTCTCGATCCATGCTCCGGGTTGTAAATCAGCCGTGTAATTAGGTACCTTCCTAGGTCCTTTGAAATCCTTGGGCAGACGTTCATTACGGAGAGCCGGCACCAGACAAGGGACACCTCCGGTCCTCGTAGGTACGCCCGCCTCGATAGAAGCCGTCGGATAAACCGGGAGGGGCTGGTAAGCTGTCAGCTGAGCCGCCTGCTCCGCCTCTTGTCGTGCTCTGTCTTGGTCTACCGCGTTAAAGGCTCCATTATGTGCCGGGCCGTGGCCAGCTGGCAAGTCACGGCGCCGGACGTTGCTTGAGCCGATCGCTGAAACCATGTGTTTGCTATAACTTGGGCTCCGGTTTGGACGAGGGGTTGAATGAATCCTGTCCCGGCTATATGAATATGCCTCCTGTTGCGCCAGAGCCATCTGAAGAAGTTCTCTGACCCGGCGGGTTTCGACCGCTGTCGGAGAGTCGCCCTCGACTGGGAGAGCCGCCAGTCGCGCCGCTGCGACGATCATGTTTTCCAACGGGTTGGCATAATGACCCGATGGTATAGGCACGTATTGAGGCGGGGCAGTGTTCACACGGGGAGGCCCCATCACTTGCGGTTGAATCGGCGTTCCAGCCCCGGGTGCCGTGATTTCTGGGGGGTTACTGGGCCCTGCACCAGGCGTGTTGAAGAGGTTTCGAGGATCGTAAACCGGAGGGAGTTGAGATTGAGCCTTCTGATGCCTCCTTCTCATGATCTCATTGGATGCGTTCTGATCCATCATGAGCCGGAAAGACTGCGCTTGAATCAACTGAGTTTGGGTGTCGAGAGCCGCCCGTTCTGCAGCCATCCTGATCCCTTCCGCTGCCAGATCTTCCTTGGCTCTCGCTATATCCAGCTTTAACTGTGCCACCTCCGCATCATGTTGAGCTTGATCCGCTGGGACGACCGTAGCGGTTAACAGGGCCGTCATCTTATCCGTGAGATCCATCAGCACCTGAGCCGGCGAGTGCACAGGGCCTCCTGCCCCAGCGGCGGAGCTTTGAACATGTTGTGTGCCGGCCATGAAGATTCCTACCCAGCTCAGCGGCTCAAAGGGGTCCGGAATACTGTCGCCATCGGAACAACCCCTGAGCCTGCCATCTTGAAGTTGATATAACGAGTCGGTCTCACCTGTGGACGACTCACCGTCAGAGCGGGTGGCCGTCTCCTCGCCAGATCCAGATCCTTCAGAGAGTTCTCCATGGACACATCCCACGAAAGCACGCTTCAAGGCCGGCAGAGTCCGGGCGGGTCTTGCACGCTGAGCCATCTCGACGGGGTCGGTGCAGATGTCCGGCTCAGGGCCCGGCTCGCCAATCTTGCCAATGAAAACGTGGATTCCACCGAAGGGGACCCGGTACCCGTACTCAATTGAGCCGGCGTCGGGGCCCCAGCCTGCATCGTCGATGTAGAGCTTGCCGCGACGGCTTCTGGTCATCCGGCCCACAGCGTATCCCTTGAGCCCTTCGAAGCTGCCCTTCAAGAACTCAAATCCACCGTGCGCTGGCCCCACGGTGGGCGCCAACTGTCGTGGAATTGTCACGGCAGATGTCCTCGTGCAAGGACTTTGTCGTGGAGCCATCGTAGCTAGGAAGCTTAATGGAGTTAAACGGGACAAAGGACACGCAGGATTATACTGGTTCGGCCCCTTACGTTGAAGGTAAAAGCCTACTCCAGTTGAGGTGGAATTACTTAGGGTTTCGATGACTAGGAGCTAAACCGCCCTGCCTGGCTATCGATCTGATCTTACTTGTCCTGAACCGCCGCCGGGTCGTCCCTTTATATAGAAAGGTTAACGCCCCGCGGCTCTCAGAGTCCCGGCCGGCTCATAAACTGTGTCCGGCTTGGACTCTTTGTTGGGGAACGTAGTAATTTCAAAAAAATTCCTACGCACACGCAAGATCATGGTAATGCATAGCAACGAGAGGGGAGAGTGTTGTCCACGTACCCTCGTAGACCGACAGCGGAAGCGTTATCACAACGCGGTTGATGTAGTCGTACGTCTTCACGATCCGACCGATCAAGTACCGAACGTACGGCACCTCCGAGTTCTACACACGTTCAGCTCGATGACGTCCCTCGAACTCCGATCCAGCCGAGTGTTGAGGGAGAGTTTCGTCAGCACGACGGCGTGGTGACGATGATGATGTTCCACCGACGCAGGGCTTCGCCTAAGCTCCGCAACGGTATTATCGAGGTGTAATATGGTGGAGGGGGGCACCGCACACGGCTAAGAGATCTCAAGGATCAATTGTTGTGTCTCTGGGGTGCCCCCTGCCCCCGTATATAAAGGAGCAAGGGGGAGGCAGCCTGCCAAGAGGAGAGGCGTGCCATAGGGGGGAGTCCTACTCCCACCGGGAGTAGGACGCCTCCTTTCCTTGTGGGAGTATGAGAAGGGAAGGGGGAAGGAGAAAGAAGGAAGGGTGCGCCCCCCTTCCCTAGTCCAATTCGGACCAGACCATGGGGAGGGGTGCGGCTACCTTTTGAGGCCTTTCTCTCCTTTCCTGTATGGCCCATTAAGGCCCAATACGAATTCCCGTAACTCTCCGGTACTCCGAAAAATACCCGAATCACTCGGAACCTTTCCGAAGTCCGAATATAGTCGTCCAATATATCGATTTTTACATCTCGACCATTTCGCGACTCCTCGTCATATCCCCGATCTCATCCGGGACTCCGAACTCCTTCGGTACATCAAAACTCAATAAAACTGTCATCGTAACGTTAAGCGTGCGGACCCTACGGGTTCGAGAACTATGTAGACATGACCGAGACACGTCTCCGGTCAATAACCAATAGCGGGACCTGGATGCCCATATTGGCTCCCACATATTCTACGAAGATCTTTATCGGTCAGACCGCATAACAACATACGTTGTTCCCTTTGTCACCGGTATGTTACTTGCCCGAGATTTGATCGTCGGTATCTCGATACCTAGTTCAATCTCGTTACCGGCAAGTCTCTTTACTCGTTTCGTAACACATCCGCAACTAACTCATTAGTCACAGTGCTTGCAAGCCTTATAGTGATGTGCATTACCGAGTGGGCCCAGAGATACCTCTTCGACAATTGGAGTGACAAATCCTAATCTCGAAATACGCCAACCCAAGAAGTACCTTTGGAGACACCTGTAGAGCACCTTTATAATCACCCATTTATGTTGTGACGTTTGGTAGCACACAAAGTGTTCCTCCGGTAAACGGGAGTTGCATAATCTCATAGTCATAGGAACATGTATAAGTCATGAAGAAAGCAATAGCAACATACTAAACGATCGAGTGCTAAGCTAACGGAATGGGTCAAGTCAATCACGTCATTCTCCTAATGAGGTGATCTCGTTAATCAAATGACAACTTATGTCTATGGCTAGGAAACATAACCATCTTTGATTAACGAGCTAGTCAAGTAGAGGCATACTAGTGACACTCTGTTTGTCTATATATTCACACATGTATTATGTTTCCGGTTAATACAATTCTAGCATGAATAATAAACATTTATCATGATACAAGGAAATAAATAATACTTTATTATTGCCTCTAGGGCATATTTCCTTCACTCGTAACTATTCTTGCCTTACACTACAAGTCATGCCACAACGGCGGTTTACCACTACGGGCCTTAAGTCGCCTCTGGGCCTTAGACCTATTACTAAACCGCCATCCTTAACCTGTCCTTGGGCTTCTGAATGAAGAGCTGTCGCAACGTAACCCGGCCCATCTCGGGCGGGTTACACCAGTATCTATATCCTCAACATTGTCCTTGCGACTGAGGATGAAATGCAGTACTGAAAGACAGATGAGTCCCCATAGCTTTTTGGAAACTTGCCCAGAATCTTGAAGTGAATAAGCTGCCACGGTCTGAACTGATTACCAATGGAATACCGTGAAGTGAGACAATTCTGGACATGTAGAGAGTTGCAAGCTGACTAGCAGTGATCGTTTCTTTGACCGCCAGAAAATGTGCAACTTTGGAAAGTCGGTCAATGACGACAAGAATAGCATCATTACCTTTCTGTGATTTGGGAAATCCAGTGACGAAGTCCATCTCAACATGGTCCCATTTCCATTCAGGAATAGAGATAGGTTGCAGAGTTCCAGCAGGCCTTTGATGTTCTGCTTTGATACGACGACAAACGTCACACTCAGCAACATAACGAGCAATGTCTTGCTTCATATTAGACCACCAAAATCTCTGACGGATGTCTTGGTACATCTTTGTACTACCAGGATGGATACATAGAGGCGTATCATGAGCTTCTTTCATAACTTCCTGAGTCATATCCAGGTTTTTCTCTGCACATGGCACCACTAGGCGACCCTTGAAGTACAAAGTGCCATCTTCAGCAATAGTGAAGAAGGAGGGCTTTCCTTCTGCGAGGTAGCGCTTAATCTTGTGGGCTTCAGAGTCATATCCCTGTATTCTCTTGATGGAGTCCAAGAGATCTGGTTCGACAGCCAGGGTATTGAGGGAACCCTTGGAAACAACACGGAGGTTCATCTTGCGAAACTCCTTAGGAGGGGGAGCGAGTGCACCCGGAGGAACAATATGGAGGTTCAGCTTTCTGAATTCTTCAACAAGCGAGGGCTGAACTTTGTGAACCTGGAGGTGGTTGCAGTAAGACTTGCGGCTCAAGGCATCAGCCATTACATTAGCCTTGCCTGGCGTATAGGAAATACCCAAGTCAAAGTCTGCAACAATCTCCATCCATCTCTGCTGACGGAGGTTCAGGTCTGGCTGAGTAAACAGATACTTCAGACTTTGGTGGTCAGTGAAGATCTCGCAACGATTACCGAGAAGGTAATGTCGCCACTGCTTCAGCGCATGAATGACAGCAGCAAGTTCGAGGTCGTGAACTGGGTAGTTCTCTTCGTGAGGGCGCAATTGCCGAGAGGCATAAGCAATCACTTTGCGGTCTTGCATAAGGACACAGCCTAATCCTTGAAGGGAAGCGTCGCAGTAAATGACGAAGTCCTTCTTAGTATTAGGTGGAGCTAGAACTGGGGCAGAAGTCAACTTATCTTTGAGTGCCTGGAAACTTTCCTGACATTTGTCTGTCCATTGGAACTTGACGCCCTTATGCAACAGGTTAGTCAGAGGCCTGGCAATCTTGGAGAAGTTCTCGACGAATCGACGGCAATAGCTGGCGAGACCGAGAAAACTTCTGACTTGCTTAACGTACTTGGGAGGAGTCCAATCAAGGATAGCCTGGACTCATTCAGGGTTGACGGCAATACCATCCTTAGAGATGACATGCCCAAGATAGGTTACTTTGGGTAGCCAGAATTCACATTTGGAGAACTTGGCATATAGTTGATGCTCTCGTAGCTTTTCCAGCACAAGACGAAGATGTTCAGCATGTTCTTCTTCGTTCTTGGAAAATACCAGGATATCATCCAGATAAACCATGACGAACTTGTCGAGGTAATCCATGAATATATAGTTCATCAGACGAGAGAAGGTGGCTGGCGCGTTGGTTAAACCGAAAGACATAACGGTGTACTCGTATGAACCATATCGAGTCACGAAGGCGGTCTTTGGGATATCCTCTTCGCGAACACGGATCTGGTGGTAACCCAACCTCAAGTCGAGCTTAGAGAACACTGATGAACCCGCCAGTTGATCATATAGATCATTGATCCGAGGAAGAGGGTATTTATTCTGAATGGTAGCTTGGTTTATAGGACGGTAGTCTTGAACTAATCGGTTTGTCCCATCCTTCTTCTTGACAAAGAGAGAAGGTGCTCCCCAAGGAGAGCAACTTGGGCGAATGAATCCTTTGCGAAGAGATTTGTTGATTTCCTCCTTAAGCTCAAGGAGTTCATGCGGCGGCATCTTGTAGGGTCGTTTGGCTATAGGAGTGGTGCCTGGTTTCAAGTCGATGATGAATTCGACAGCTCTAGTAGGGGGAATCCCTGGATGTTCTTCAGGAAAGACGTCGAGGAATTCACGCACGACGGGAATGTTTTCAATGCCCTCGAGTGGTGCAGCGTTCAATGCATTCAATGCATAGAGCCTTGCCTCGGCATTTTGCACCAGAAGAGCTTGGTAAGTAACTATTTCATCTGAAGGGTGTAGCAGATGGACGGTCTTAGTGGCGCAAACGATTGAAGCAGTATGCGCTTTTAACCAATTCATTCCCAGAATGAGATCAATGCTACAGGACTTCAGTACGATGGGAGAGACAAGAAATTCCAGTCCTTCAATTTCAACAGGAACGTCGTGACTAACCATAGAGGTTTGACATTGGCCCGCAGGGGTGTGTACCACTAGCGGGGTTGGTTGCTTCCATGGCCAGTTGCTCGAAGGGCCAGTTGATTCTGGTTCTGGTTGCATTCTCTAGCACGGTGTCCTGGTTGACCACACCTGAAGCACAAACCATTATTGGGAGTGGGAACAGGAGCTTGGGGTGGTGGAGCTAGAAGTCTTGACTGCCTAGATGGTGGTGGAGGCAGACGAGGTGCAGCATAGGTCTGCCTTGGGGCAGATGCATTTGGACGGTACATGCTGTTCGGGATCCATATCTTACACTTCTGTGAGGGCGGGCCCGAAGATGAGCCCGTGTCACGGTTGCGCCTATGAGAGCTCTGGTATTCCTGCAGACCAGTTTCAACATTGATGGCCTTGTTCACCAAGGTGGCGAAATCAGCAAAGTCATGCACTGGAAGTGCGAGCTTGATGTCAGCTTGAAGGCCGTCACAGAACTTCTCCTGTCTACGGGCATCAGTTGCAATGTCCTCTTCAGCATAGCGGGACAAGTCCAGAAACTCCCGCTGATAAGCTTCAACAGCTTTGTTGCCTTGGGTGAGGTTGCGGAACTCACGCTTCTTCCGGTCATGACTCCCTGAGGAATGAAGCGGGCACGGAAAGCAGCTTGGAAGTCTGGCCAGGTGATGATTGTTCCAGCTGGCAGAGTACGCCTGTGGCTGTCCCACCATTGAGTTGCGGGTCCCTTCAGGAAGAAGGAAGCAAAGGTGACATAGCTGGCAGGGGCTACATCGGCAGACTCCATCTCATAGGTGATGTCACGGAGCCAGTCATCACCATCCAGAGGCTGAGTTGAGCTGCGGTACACAGTTGGGTTGAGGCACATGAAATCCTACAGAGTTACTGGGGTTGGCTGCTGGTCCATATTGGGGCGAGGAAACTGAGCCATCATATTTTCCATGAATTGGCGGTTCAGTTCGAACTGTTGGATCATACCAGCCATGTACTCAGGTGGTGGTGGGGCATTTCCACCACTACCACGACCACCTGGTCTAACCATCCTGCTAATATATAACAGGGGTAGTTCAGCATTGAGAAATTTGCAAAGACAAGAATCATTCATGATGAAACATGCATAATGAAAGGAGCACGATAGCTACTACATAGTAGTCGGCATAACTTACAAAAGGGGTCATCCATAGAGTTCAGTACACAGAGTTCAGTACAAAGACTAAAACACCATAGGCGGCACACAGGTTCGCGGCGAATGCATCTAACACTAACAAGCAAGCCTACATCAGTCCCAAGAGGTACTGTGGAGGTAGGTGTAGCCTGAAAGCTGGTAGTGTTGCATCGGGAACTCCACGTCAGCAACATGGGGTCCGCGAATACTCTGATGCAGAACCTGACGCTCAGGTGGCAGAAGAGGACCAAGTGCGGGAGAGTAGCCTCCCACATCTGGCCAGTCGACACCCTGGGGCATCACAGTCCTGGCTGGGTAGATCGCAGAACGGGGCAGCTCTGTAGATCGGACAAAGGGGTGCAACAGCGTCAAAGCACGGTAAAGGTGCTGACGGGTGGTGTACAACTCGTGGCGAAGAGCTCGGTTAGCTCGATCCAGCCCATCAGCATGCAAAACCAGGTTCTGATGGTAGAAGGGCTCTCGGGTGACAGTGGAGTAGGCAGCAGTATAGTATCCCTCTGCACCAACATCAGATGCGATAGCAATGTGCCTGAAAGGGGAGGTGTCCAACTCCCGATACTCTCCACAAAACGTGTCAGAGCAGCATAAGCAGCATCGTTGACAACCATATCGATGGTCACTCCAACACCATGAGCGGTGTGCAGCACAGTAGTGGAGTCATACTCCCGAGAGTAGAGGTGGACGATGGCACGGTACTGCTCCTGGTTAAAGTCCTGGTACTCCTCGTAGACGGTGTACTCAGGGTGCCAGCGATAACCCAGATAGGTCATCATCTCAGCTAGCACATCAGGTGATCCCGAGGCACCAATGGCCGTCGTGTGGCGCACGACCTGCTTCGTGGGTTCCATCTGAAAGCAAAGATGTTTCAAAGGAGTTAAATGACAGTGTGGGAATTGTTCAAAATACTATTCTAAGAAATAACTATGGCTTATCCAACTTTGGGGTGAATGTGGTCACGGGATCCTAGTGTTAGAGTTAGTAAATTCGTTTAAGCTGAGTAGAAGAGAGTTCAGAGTCCCAGAGTAAAGGTCAAGGAGTAAAAGATCCTAGTACCACCCAATGGCGACGTGGGCCCGTAAGACACACAGTCATGTTAGTAAAAGTTTTTGCAATGTCTAGACTCGACTTCGGCCAAGGAGTGTGGAAGGGGGATTCCTACAGGCAGTCGGCTCTGATACCAACTTGTGACGCCCCCGATTCAATCGTACACTAATCATGCACGCAAATGTGTACGATCAAGATCAGGGACTCACGGGAAGATATCACAACACAACTCTACAACATAAATAAGTCATACAAGCATCATAATACAAGCCAGGAGCCTCGAGGGCTCGAATACAAGTGCTGGATCATAGACGAGTCAGCGGAAGCAACAATATCTGAGTACAGACATAAGTTAAACAAGTTTGCCTTAAGAAGGCTAGCACAAACGGGGATACAGATCGAAAGAGGTGCAGGCCTCCTGCCTGGGATCCTCCCAACTCCTCCTGGTCATCTTCAGCGGGCTGCACGTAGTAGTAGGCACCTCCAGTGTAGTAGGAGTCGTCGTCGACGGTGGCGTCTAGCTCCTGGGCTCTAGCATCTGGTTGCGACAACCAGGTAGAAAGGAAAGGGGGAAAAGAGGAAGGAAAGCAACCGTGAGTACTCATCGAAAGTACTCGCAAGCAAGGAGCTACACTACATATGCATGGGTATATGTGTAAAGGGCCATATCAGTGGACTGAACTGCAGAATGCCAGAATAAGAGGGGGATAGCTAATCCTGTCGAAGACTATGCTTCTGGCAGCCTCCATCTTGTAGCATGTAGAAGAGAGTAGATCGAAGTCCTCCAAGTAGCATCGTATAGCATAATCCTACCCGGCGATCCCCTCCTTGTCGCCCTGTTAGAGAGCGATCACCGGGTTGTATCTGGTACTTGGAAGGGTGTATTTTATTAAGTATCCGGTTCTAGTTGTCATAAGGTCAAGGTACAACTCCGGGTCGTCCTTTTACCGAGGGACACGGCTATTCGAATAGATAAACTTCCCTGCAGGGGTGCACCACATAACCCAACACGCTCGTTCCCATTTGGACGGACACACTTTTCTGGGTCATGCCCGGCCTCGGAAGATCAACACGTCGCAGCCCCACCTAGGCACAACAGAGTGGTCAGCACGCCGGTCTAAATCCTATGGCGCAGGGGTCTGGGCCCATCGCCCATTGCACACCTGCACGTTGGGAACCCGGCCGAAAGCAGACCTAGCCTAGTAGGCGTTCCAGTCCAATCCGGCGCGCGCCACTCAGTCGCTAACGTCACGAAGGCTTCGGCTGATACCACGACGTCGAGTGCCCATAACTGTTCCCGCGTAGTTGGTTAGTGCGTATAGACCAAATGGCCAGACTCAGATCAAATACCAAGAACTCGTTAAGCGTGTTATTTTGAAGTAACCGCGGACGCCGTCCAGGGCCAGGCCCACCTCTCGCCTAGGTGGTCTCAACCTGCCCTGTCGCTCCGCCACAAGATCCACTCGCGGGTACTCCTACGAGCCGACCCAACTTTAGTCACCACAGGTATCATGTATAGAGTATATAAGTATATACCCGTGATCACCGCCCAAGTGATCACGGCCCGATAGTATAGCACAGCAGACGGACAAGAATGTAGGGCCACTGATGGAGAACTAGCATCCTATACTAAGCATGTAGGATTGCAGGTAAAGGTAACAACAGTAGTAGCAAGGATAGGCTATGCATCAGGATAGGATTAACGGAAAGCAGTAACATGCTACACTACTCTAATGCAAGCAGTATAGAGAAGAATAGGCGATATCTGGTGATCAAGGGGGGGGCTTGCTTGATTGCTCTGGCAAGAAGGAGGGGTCATCAACAACGTAGTCGGTCGGGGCACCAGCAGCGGCGTTGGTCTCGTAGTCTACCGGAGAGGAGAGGGGGAAGAAACAACGAATACAATGCAAACAGATGCATGACGATGCATGACATGACAAAGTGTGATGCTAGGTGTGCCCTAACGCGGTAGTAGGTGATACCGGCGAAGGGGGGACATCCGGGAAAGTATTCTCGATGTTTCGCGTTTTCGGACGAATGGACCGGAGGCGAAATGTTGTAGGTTCACTATGCTAGGGACGTGTGGTGAATGAACGGGCTACGTATTCGGATTCGTCTCGTCGTTCTGAGCAACTTTCATGTAGAAAGTATTTTCATCCGAGTTACGGATTATTTTATATGATTTTTCAAAGATTGAACCATTTTCTGGAATTATTTTTATTAACAGAAATCTATTAATGCGTCAGCAATGCATCAGCATGACGTCAGCAGTCAGCTGACCCGTTTGACTAGTCAAACTGACCAATGGGTCCCACCTGTCATAGACAGTGGCCTTAACAGAGTTTAATTTCAATTAATCTAACTAATTAGATAACATGGGCCCATTGTCAGTGAGTAATCAATTTAAATTTAATTAAATTAAGTAATTTAATTAGTGTTAGGGCGAGGCCCACCAGTCAGTGGCACTGGGCTGCCTGGTCAGCAGTTGACTGGGTCAACCCAGTCAACTGGGACCCACGGGGCCCACTGGCAGTGGCTCTGGGGTGGCCCCAGGCCAGCCACGTCGGCGGCCGGCGCCGGAGTGGCTCCGGCGACCAAATCAACGGCGGAGGCGCTCGGGACCTCGCCGGAATCGTGCTAGGGGCGTCCGTTTCGCGTGCGGTTGGCACCGTTCGAACACGCGCACGGCGCCGTGTCGGGTGGTGGTGGTGGCTCGCCCGAGGACGGCCGGAATACCCGTCGGCGGTGAGCATGGGCGGCGACGGCGTTCGGGGCCACTTCGGGAATGGGCTGGGGGGCACGAGAGGGCGAGAGGAAGGGCTAGCCGGGCTCCTGGGAACACCAGGAGCACGACGGAGGGCTTGGACGGGGGCCATGGCAGCGGTGGCCACGGCGGTGACGCAGCAGGGCAGCGGGAGGGTGAGCACGACGGGGGAGCGAGCTACGGGATGCGGTGAGCTAGGAGGGGAGGAGAAGGAGGTGGAGCTCACTGTGAGAGCGTAGGGTCTCGGCAGCGGGCGCGGGGAGAACCGGTGGAGCAGGTCGACGGCGAGGTCGCGCGGTGGCCGTAGATGAGGAAGAGGAAGAATGTGACGGCGGTGGCTCTCCCGGTCCCGATCCAGTGTCGAGGAAGAAGTGGCGGACCACGACGGAGCTCCCGGACTTGTCGGAGCGGCGAACGATGGTCGGTGGCCGCGGGAACGATGGCGGCACGTCGGCGACCGCGCTCGGGCGGTGGGGAAGGAGGGGGCGGCATGGATCTGGGGGGAGAGGGAGAGGCTCAGAGGTCGAGAGGGTGAGCGGGGGCGAGTGGGAGAGGGGCCCGAGGAGGCGGGGGCGCTGGCGTCCTTATCCCCTCCCGGCGTCG
>NC_057808.1:106682879-106686556 GCF_018294505.1 Triticum aestivum | reverse complement strand
TATTTCTCTTTTCTATTTATTTCACTATAAAATACTTAGGCACTTTCTAAAAAATGTTTTCTCCACAATAATTACCAGTGCAATATTTGGCACCCACCGAACATTTTTTTTTGACTTTTGAAAACTTTGGGTGTTTGTCACTAATTCATTTTTTTGAATTTGAAATGTTTTGAACTAACAGTTGATTAGCAACAGTAACAGAGATGACATGGCATCATCAGGAGAGTTTTACTGTAGCCTAATTATCCGGGCGTTACAAGAGGAGAAAACACACACGCGCGCACATACACATAGTCATGCGCTTCATATCTCTAGCTAGGAAACCTGACTGGTTCCACCCGCTCCCTTCTACGGCCGCACTAAGAGATTCCACCCGAGGAGAGGAAAATCTTGACTCCACCTCTATGACACAAACTTAATTACAGGTATCTAAAACCTTTAGATATTTACCAAATAATAATGGTCTTGATTAATGTTTCTGTTCATGAGGATTGGGCAACTGGATACATGGTTTTAGGCAAACTATTTGTTGATCATGGGCAACTCGATACTTGGTTTTAGGCAATTGTATGATTAATTGTGGGCAACTATATTATCTTTCGTGTATTGTGCATAAAAAGGATGCAAACTATGTAGAGCACCTCGGAGTATTTAGTCTAGCACAAGTTAACTAGGAAATAAAAAAACAAAAAAAACATAGCAAACTATGTTATCTTTCATGCTTTTAGACAACTGTATGGTTGATTGTGGACAACTGGGTACATGATTTTAGATAACTGTACAGTTGATTGTCGACAACTAGATACATGGTTTTAGACAACATAAGGGTTGATTGTAGGCAACTATGACACCTAAAAAAGGGATAAAGAACGTAGACATGTTCCTTTTTGGAGGGGGTCACAAATAAACTTAATCTCCTAAAAACACTTTGTGGTTTTAGTTATGTCTCCATGACCAGCTCCACACCGCTCCCCCTCTATGATCATTCACCTAGTATTTACAATCATACCAAGGGATCCAACCCCGAGGATATGAAATTCTTGATGTGTCTCTATGACACAATCTTAATTGAAAGGTATCTAAAACCTTTACATATAAGCTAAATTAAGGTCTTGGTAATTTTTCCGTTCATGAGGGTTGGGCAACTGGATATATGGTTCTAGGCAACTGTATAGCTGATTGTGGGCAACTATGACACCTGAAAAGGGATAAAGAACATTCACATGTTTGCTTTTTTAGGGGTTCACAGATAAACTTAATCTCATAAAAATTCCATGGTTTTAGTTATGTCCCCATGACTAGCTCCACCCCACCGCCCTAGCTCCACCCGACCACCCTCTATGATCATTCGCCAAGTGTTTACGATCATAACAAGGGATCCCACCTGAAGAGAAGAAATTCTCGACACACCACTATGACACAAACTTAATTCAAAGGTGTCTAAAACCTTTAAATGTTGGCCAAATCGTGGTCTTGGTAATGTTTTTGTTCATATGGATTGGGCAATGGGATACATGCTTTTAGGCAATTGTATGATTAATCGTGGGCAACTATGTTATCTTTCATGTATTGTGCATAAAAAAGGATGCAAACTATGTAGAGCACCTCAGAGTATTCAGTCTAGCACAAGTTAACTAGGAAATAAAAAAAGGAAAAAAAAACATAGCAACTCTAAGTGTTTCTGACCAAAACAAAAGAAAGCAACTATAAGCTAATTTATGTGCAACTCATGTGTATTTCCCAAACAACTTAGCTGCCGGAAAAAAGCACACAGACAAAAGAAGACATGATCTTGTTACCCCCTCTCCTGCCAACTCCGTCGCTCCATCATGATGTTGTTAAGCCCATGTACGCCCTTTCTTCTATGGATAAAAGTGTGATATGTTTGTGTTAACCTAGGATAAAAACATGTGTGGAGAAACTAAAAAGAGAAAGAAAATGAAGCATAGCACAATAAAACTGTCCCCTATAAATTGGAGCAACTCATGCTAAAAATTGGAGCAACTAGTTGCGAAGAGCGATTTTAGGCAACTTTACCAATGATTTTTAGGCGACTCGTGTTAAAATTTGAAGCAAGTATTATCAGGCATGTAAAAAATGACTGCTACACATATCAAAGAATTTCCTTGTAGTAAAAATATCATGCATCCCCTATGCAAAAGTAAAAACATGCAGCAACTTTGCTTATGATTTCAGGCAAGTCATACTAAAACTTGAAGCAACTAGTGCTGGGCATTAAAAAAGGGACTGTTGCCCCTATAAGATCCTTGATGCTGGCCCACCAGTTTGGTTAGTACATTCTAGCAACACTGGCCCACCAGTTTGGTTAGTACATTCTAGCAACAGATCAGCGTGAAGATCAGCATGAAGCCCACCACAAATTAAACACATCAGCGTGATCAGCGTGAAGCCCACCACAAATTTGTTGGGGGAAATAAGCCATGGAAAACAAGACTCTAATGTTTTCCTACATTACAACTTCCTGACTGAGCTTTAGCCACATTAGTAGGACAGAGGAATACATCGCAGAAACAGAAATCTGACAGCTTTTAAAATTGAAACATGATTCCCTACCCGATTGATTCTGAAGCTTTCAAGGATCAAACAAGATTTGGAGCCAGAAAGTGGAGCTATATACGGCATCATCTTCATACATACAGAAAATTAAGCTAATCTTTTTCTACTGAACCAACGGTATAAGCTCGGCATTGTGTTGTTAGCTCTTCGCTGCAACCTCTCCTCCCTCGTCAGACTTTTTTGAGCAACTCTTACAGCCGTCGTGAGATACTACTAGTCCCATAAATTACAACTTGTGCAGTTTACCTCCTCAGAAGCATGCCAGCCGTGCTCATCTGCTCGAAGAGTAGACACAGCCGGTCCAGACCTCCGGGTGCACCCTTGTGGACACACACTGGGGACTCGTTCGCCCCGACCAGCAGCGCGGCAACGCTGATGTCGCTCCTTTCATTGCGCTCCATCCAGGACCACGACGGAGGGAGGTAAAACGGATTGGCGACCTGTGTCGCAGGAGACCGAAGGAGCAGGCCCGCCGAGCACGGCGTGGATCCCCAGGAGGAGGCAGGACCGCAGGAGGAGGGGTGGTCGGGCGCGTGCCGGCCGTGGCGCTCGTCGCCGGGATAGGTAAGAGGAAGAGGCGGCCGGGGGTTTGCTTGGCGGGCGCGTGCCGGCCGCGGCGCTCGTCGCCGGGAATAGGTAAGAGGAAGAGGCGGCCGGGGGTTTGCTTGGCGGGCGCGTGCCGGCCGCGGCGCTCGTGGGAATAGGTAAGAGGAAGAGACGGCCGGGGGTTTGCTTGGCGCGAGACGCGTCGAAGGAAGGAGGACCAGGTGGCAGCCCTGTAGGCGGGAGGAGGAGCGCGGCGGAGGGGCGCGTGGCCTGGGGGAGGAGCGCGGTGGCGGTCGCATCTCACGGAGGAGGCGTCGGGCGGCAGGTGTGGGACGGAGTGTGGGTGGTGGGATGAGTGGTAAGGAATGAGAGTCGGGTGACTTTGTCGGTAGCGCGTGCGCTCGAAACGACCCAAAAGCACAGCTGCGTTTTCTAGAATTTAGGAACTCTCAGAAGTTGTCCCTATCCATCGTGGATACTTAAATCTATACAAAATCCTTGGTGGCCTTTCGGCCATGCGACATCGTTCCCTCTGAAGTATCTCAGCCCCCCGC
>NC_057808.1:106647729-106682713 GCF_018294505.1 Triticum aestivum | reverse complement strand
CCCAGGAGCCCGTTTTCGCCGGTTTGGGCCGAAACTAGCGCCGACAAACCCAGGCCGAACCCGGCGCGCTGGGGGCGCCCGGGGGCGCCGGGGCGAGCGGTTTTGGCGCGAAAGAGCCGCGGGTCAGCCGCGTCAGCGACACCGCGCCTCGTCTTCCCTTAGAACGCCTCGGTTTCCCGCGAGGAATCAATGGCAAGGCTGATCACGGGCGACGCGGCGACGCCTCCCCTCCCGCCACGCATACACACGACGCGGGGCTATAAAGCCAGCGGCTCCCCCTCGCCGCTGGCCACACCAGGCCGAGCCCAAACCAGCCGCCGATCTCTGCCTCTCTCCCGTCCGCCGCCGAGCTCTGCCTATCTCCCTTTCCTCCCCTTCCCTTCCCTCAGCGATGGCCGAACGCTTCCCAAGCGACGCGGCGGTGGCCAACGGCCTCGGCCGCAGCTCGCTCCAGGAGTGGGAGGCGTACCTCCTCTTCGAGGCCAACATCCCGGCGCCGCCGGACATGCGCGCCGGGCCGACGGGGTGGAGGCTCAGCAACGGGGGCGTCCCCAACCCCCCTGTGCCCGACGTTGACGCGCGCCCCGGCATCTTCGCCACCGAGGTCGACCGCGTGCGGGCGTCCCTGACGGAGGAGCAGCGCGCCCTCCCCCAGTATGCCGCCGACAACCACGCGTCGTGGGCGGCGTACTTCCAGCGCCGGCAGGCGCAGTGGCTGGCGTCCACGAACGGGGCGCTGGTGGTGGGCGGCATCAAGAACAGCGATGGGCGCCGCGTACGGTGGGGCGCCCCCGGCCGCACACTCCACGAGGTGCTGGCATACCTCGAGGGCGGCAATGACCCGCCGCTGGCATACCCTGCCGCGGCGGCCGCCCCGCCCCCCCTCCCCATCGGAACGCCGGTCCATGGGTGCCCAGGAGGTTCGGCTCCTCCTCGTCTTCCTCCTCTTAGTCCTCCTCCCACTCCTCTGGCTCGTCGGCGCTGTTCGGCGTCAAGGCCGAGCCCGTCGCGGAGACGCCGCTCGGCCGGCGCACCCGCAACGCCGGCATCGTCATCAACGAGGGCGGCGGGCGCGCCTCCTCCTCCGCGCTACGTCAAGCCAAAGACAGACCTGGGGCTCGCCGCCGTCAAGACGGAGCCGGGGCTCGCCGGCGGTGTCAAGGAGGAGGAGCTCGACGAAGCAGCGGCCCTCAAATGGGCGCGTGAAGACTGGGCACGCACGGAGCTGGAGCGCCAGCGCCTCGCCTACGAGCGGTTCGAAGCTCGGCGCCGTGGCCGTGACGAGCGAGGCGTCGTCGTCCTCGACGACAGCAACGACGATGCGCCGCCGCAACCGGTCTGCCAGGGCGACGCCGGGCAGGGGTCCAGCAGGGGCGGCCGCGTCAAGAAGGAGAAGGCCGCCGACGACGAGGAGGATGGCGGCAACTTCGCCGCGCTCAGCGACTTCTTCGCCCCTTAGTTGGTTTTTCTTTAATAACTTATGTAACGTCGAACATGTCGAATATATGTCAAGTTTGCCGAACTTTAGCCGAACGTTTTGTCCAATTTGCCGAACTTTGCCAAATTCCGTTTTTTTCAAAAAAAAAAACCCGCGCCTGGGGGCGACCGTGGGAACCCACTCACCCCACGCTGATTTTAGCGCCGGCTCGCCCCAAGGGGGCCAACGGCCGGAGATGCTCTAAGTGTCAACAAGATCGAGCATGCTTTCCTTTGGTCGGCCAAAGAGACTACTACTGAGGCTAATTGCAAAGGGTTCTCGGGGCCGCTTGTCGGTTGCCTATGTGGCATTTTTTTTCAGAAAACACCCTAGCTTTATATGTAATCATATAAATGCCCATTATTTCGCGGGATTTTTTTCGTTTGCAAGTTTTCCACGGACTTGTTTGAAAGTTCCCGGCGAATTGAACAAATAAATAACAGAAACTAAAATCGACGCGCCAGGAAAACTCGAACCCACGACCCGCGACCTGTCGTCGAAGCGCTGCCCGGAGCAGCCACAACGCCACAGCGTCGCTGCTGACCAGATCCAGGCGAAACATCATTTATTATACTAGCACACACACGCTGGGCCGGCAGCTGGGCCAAGCAAAGCCTGCATTATTTTTTTTTCGTTCAGTTACACACTTGCTGCCTTTTTACTCTTCGTTCTTTTTTCGTTTCTTGTCATTTTTTCGTTATTTAGATTGGCGAGCTGTTTTCCAAAATCCGTTAAGTAGTTTTCAAAATCACATGCATTGTTTCAAAATTGATGAACTTTTTTCAAAATTAATGAACTTTTTCTCGAATCAATTAACTTCTTCACAATCAGTGAATTTATCAAAATCATTGAAGTTATTTTGAAAATTGACGAACTTTTTTCAAAATCGATGAACTTTATTAAAAAGCAATGAAGTTTTCTCACAATAGAGAGTGTTTTTTTAAATTTGATGAACTTTTCTCAAATTTTTGATTTTTAAAAAAAATCGATGAACTATTTTTGTTTCTGGTTATGGCTTATTTTTAGGTTTTTCTTTCTTTTTCTTTATTTTTTCTTCTTCTTTTTTCATTCACTGGGTTAGTTTTTCTCCTGGATTTTTAACTCACATAGAACATTTTTTAAGATCGGCTTCAGTAATATTGTGAACATGTTTTCAAATGCGCACGAACAATTTCTAATGTATGCTGAGCACTTTTTTTGCATATAGAGAACATGTTTTAATGCATGATGTACTTTTCTTTCCAAACGGTGAACATTTTTTTAATATAATGTACTTTTGGTAATATATGCTGAACATTTTTTTAATATACGTTGAACAATTTTCTTAAGATATGATGAATATTTGACATAATGCGAGGTGAATTTTTTGTAATTGAGGGTGAACATTTTCTTAGACATGATGAATTTTTTCGACAATGTATATTTCAAAAAATGTTTCAGCACGTATTAAGAACTTCGCGTGTAAAATAATTCTTGCATTTTAAGAAACACATTGATTTTTTTAATAAAATTTGACCAGTTTTGATGCATATCTAACATTTATTATGATTACACAATTATTTTTAATACATTTTGTGTACTTTTCAAGTAACTGCGCATTGAAGAAAATGCAATTAATACACGAGTAACTCAAAAAAACTGTGTATTGGGCCTGAGTGAAGAGACATAAATTTCGGGTCATGCGCAGCCTCGCTAAGACCAACTTCTGGCCCAACGTCTCAGAGCGCTTATAAAAGTTCTCGCGCCCCATATCCGTCGCGGGATTCGTGATGCGGAGCATCTTACGGACATCACCATGTCAAGAGTCCATTTGGCAAGTGACACGTGCGACATCTACTTCACATACACAAAGGTGAATCGTCTCCTTTACACGTGTTCACTTGACCCTCTCAAGAATGGTATGCTACTTGACACTCCTCCCGTGTGCATGCATAGATATTGTCGGAGCTTCACGGATGTCGAGGAGGAGTGCAAGCGCCAAGGAACGACTACACCATCCGCGAGGGAAGCGTGGAAGAGAAGACGAAAGAAAGGAGTAGAAGAAGATGGAGCGGCTGCTGGAGCCAGGCCGGACATCCGGACCGCCGTCCGGAGCATCCGGGCTCAGCCGGATCATCCGGACCCTCCCCCGAATCGTCCGGATAACTGCGCCAAAGACACCCGAAGGTTTCACCTGAAACCGGATCATCTAGGACTCCTTCCGGATCATCCTGATCCCCGATGCCCGGATCATCCGGACCCCCATCCGGATCATCCGGCCTTGCCTGCGCGCATGACTTGGGCCGAGGCCCGTGTACCCATTCATTTTCCCTCGTGTTTCCCCTCGTGTTCTTCGTGGGATCCGCTCCAATCATGAAAGATTGGACCACTAGGGTTCTATCCTACATCATCTTGGTATCAAAGCAAGGTTGATCACGAATTTGGAGCCCCTACCCCTCTTTTTCTAGCCTTGTTTTTCTTGATTTCGTCCTAAATTCAAAAATCCCCACCAAAAATAGCCCCAATTTTTTTATGATTTGTTGGTTTGATGATGTTTTGTTGATTTTGATCCATGGATTTGCTTGGTTTCGAGTGGATCTAGCATCTCCCAAGTTTCCCCACCTTCCATCCACAAAATCTCCTCAATTTTGCCCCGAAAATCACCCCATTTCCGCCAAAAAATTCGTCCCCGAGAGGAAATCCCGAGCAGTTTGACCTGCCCGGATCATCCGAATCGACCAGGATCAGCTGGACCACCTCCCGGATGTCCGGACGCCCCACACGACAGAAATCCGGTTGACGAACCCGGATCATCTGGACCTACTCCTGGATGTCCGGGTAACCCTGACGCTGACTCGGCTGAATTCTTGTTTCGGCCATAACTAATTCATCCGGAGTCTTTTTTTGACGTTCTTTAGCTTGTTTTGAAGCTCTTGACATCCCTCATACCACAAAAATACCACCAACATAATTTTACTCCATCAAATTTTTTGGAACTTTGGCATCTTTGCCTAGGGCCACCACCATATCATCCGCATTACCACCGCCGACTTCCGCAACCTAACCCATTTTGATCCCCATTGCATATGTGGTTGCTTGATTAGTGATTCGAGTCTCCTAAGGTGTTTCGGCTACTTAGGGACGGTTGCTTCTTCATCAACCACCACCACCACTTCCGCATAGGCTTGCCCACCATACACTTCCACCACCTCAACTTAACCCAATTTTATTTGAGCTTGTCCGAGTTGTGGTTTGTGTCTCCTAAGGTGTTTCGGCTATTTAGGGACGGTGACCTCAACTTCGATATCGTGTATAGTACACCACCATAACCTCCACTTCCGCATTGCCTACTCGCATAACCCATCATTACATCACCACCGCATTCCGCTACCACCATTTGACTTTTGTCCTTGAGATTTTGAGTTGTTCTTTTTTCCGTTTTCTAAGGTGTCTCGGCTAATTAGGAACAGGTCGACATCGACAACACCGCCTCTCATCATCGACAAGGACGGTAACCTCGACAACACCATTGTACATTCCACTTGCAGTTGCATTGATAACCCCTAGCCCATTTTGCGTCACTTGCCTATCGAGACTAGCCATTTGAGTATTGCCGGCAACGTTACTTGTGCACATTAGTGATCATCCCTTCCATTGCATATATACCATATCATCTTGGTATTATATCATATCTTGTGTCACAAGTTAGTTCCCGCATATACACTATTTCTATCTTGGTTTGTGCATTGTGCAAAAGTGGCAAAAAAAAGCTTTTAAGAAAAAGAGAGTGAGCAAAGAGCTTTTAAGCAATAGCCATAGCATCATACCACATTGCACATAAGATTGTCATATCCGATCATCTTGGATCATCTTGACAAACACCGGGAACCATACATATATAGCATACTTGGGATAGAAAGTTTATCCATTTTGCATCTTATAGGTTGTGCACAAGTGTCGTATCTGCCTATTGAGAAATCGTGCTAGCGTCTCTCTTGAGTTGTGCAACACGAGCGTTTTCCGTGGATTCCACATTTTGTGCTCATTCCTTGGTTGCACGACCCCATTTATCTATCAGTGTGTGCGTTTCCGTGTGCCATTCATTGCTATTGGTCTACTTGTTTCACTTGTGAATTTGTGAATCTCTTTCAACATTATTGACTCATGCTAACATTTTGCATTATATTTTTGTGCCACTATCCTCACCGAGCTACTCCATAAGCTTTACTTGATAGGTGTGAGTGAACAAGTCCGATACCAATTCCACTATTCTTTCATCTCACATTGACTGAAACGGGATACATCCTCAACTTCGGGAAAAGGTAACTTGGTATTGTTTATCTCATTTCCTACTCACCTCTACTCGAGTCTTGTGATGGATAGGCAAGGCATTTCACCTTCGGTCTACAACAACAACGACGAGTTCGATGCCACGAACAACTCCAACATCGCCAAGATGCATGCTCAAATGGAGGAGATCAAAGCCCTCATCAAGTCCTACAAGATATCTTCCTCATCTTCGAGAAGACGCTCTAGTGCACATGCTTCCGAGCTACCATCTCCGGCAAGATCACATCGGCATCGACACCATCACCAACGAGACCGTGAAGTTCAAGAGCTCAACACCAACAACCGCTCAATGACTTCACCATCACCCTTGGCATCTTCGCCAAACAACTTCAAGGCATCTTCGCCTACAGACATACGGCATCTTCGCCTACAAGCACCTCAAGACTACGCTCAAGAGAAGCTCCCCAAGCTCAAGTCCGCGACTTCCACGAGCTACTATGACCTCGACACTGACCACAAGATTCCTTTCTATGGGACTCAAGAACCCGAGGAGTCACTCGAGTGGGAGCGCCTAATGGACGACTACCTCAAGCTACATCAAGTTCCTCCCGACGATCAAGTGAAGTGCGCCACAAGAAACTTCCACGACTACGCGTCGACATGGTGGCTTCACACACCTTCGGAGCGCTACGACATGAGTTGGTCCAAGACGAAGAGAGCTTTGCGGCGAGAGTTCGTGCCTCCAACCTACACGGAACAACTTCTACGCCAATTGGAGAACACCATCCAAGGATCCAAGTCCATCGACGCGTACTTCAAGAAGATGAAGAATGCCTTGCGACGAGCCGGCGTGGATGACCCCATGTCAATGAAGTTCCACTTCATGATGGGATTGCACAACGGCATCTACAAGACAATCTTCCTCGAGAACTACAAGTCCCTCGACGAGAACTACATTGGTGCTCTCAAGGCGGAACAAGAACTCATGAAGGCCAAGGCTTCTCGACCCCAAGCACACTTCTCGAAGACCAAGTTCCAACACGGCGAGCATGAGGCTAGTACCACGACGATGTCCAAGCCCGACGAGCTCCAAGACGATGCTCCCAAGTTCGACTTCACCACCATCCCTCTTTGTGGCATTGACGGTGCCAAGTCTTCTTCGACTCTTTTTCAAGACGGTGTGGCGACGACTACGACTATGGAGCCAATCAAGGAACATGCTTTGGAGGTGAGCGACACGGTGGCGAGCAAGGATGATGCTTCCATCTTAGGAGGCAAGAGTGATGATGTGCCATCTTCGGCCTTCATCCACGACGACGATCATGAGATGGTTGAGTATTTCACCTCGACCACGGCGACGTATGATGACTTGAGTGACTTGTGCCACCATATTGAGAGTGAGAGTGACTTCACCACTAGCCCCATATATGATGTGTTGCCCCAATTCCCATGTGAGGAGATCCACAACCCCCACCACATGAGTGAGATGAGTGACTCCACCATATGTGACTTTGAGTGCACCTATTTTGAGGGAGTGAGTGAACCACCACATAGAGAGAGTGTGATAGTTGATAGGGCATGTGAGGACACTATGATTTCTAACGACTTAACCTCTACCTCTATTGTGTCTTCTCATTTGGTGCTAGGTCCCATATATGATGACGCGCCGAACCTCGACGATTTCGTCCTTCCCTTGGACAAGACTATGGCCATGGTGGAATATGAGGCACCCCCCGCATGGTTCCGTCAAGATGAAGATGACCACCATTTGGTCTTTTCGACCTCACCTACACCACATGAGTGGAATGAACAAGGTAACATAGGTGACGGTGATGCTCTAGTCCCTCTAGTGGACATTCTTGACATTGATTGCTTGCATGATGTTGATCCACCTATTTCCATGATTCGTACTAGTGCGACTTCCTCATGTGATGATTTCTTGAGCATTTACGATGAGTATGATGATTCTCATATCGAGTCTCTTAGTTGTGATGCCATGTTACATAGGATTTCTTGTGATAATTCTTTAGGTCACATCATGTTTGACAATCCGCTTGACTTGTCATATGCTATGCATGAGATCAATCATATGTCATATTTGCAATCTCATCATAGTAACTATGCATATGCCATTTAAATAAACCCAATTTGCACATATGGCATAGATGACAAGCCTCCCTTTGCATCATTTATCTAATATGCCATGCCATGACCACCTAGCTTCGGATATGCATTGTTTTGGATGTTGTCCATTTTCTCCATATGATGTTTCCAATATTGCTCATGAGGAGACCCCCATAGTTTCCTCATACATTTTAGGAGATTTTGCTTCATCCTATCCATTGCATGATCCCAATACTTGTGTGCACCATATGTTTCCCATGAATAAACATGCTATTGATGTGCCCTATGCTTGCATTCTCAATTTGTGTCCCCATCGTGTTATACATAATAACTATTCTTTCATGATGGATGACATGTTCTTATACCATGCATCAAATTTCTTTGAGCGATGCTTATCTTGTGCTAACACTCACATGCACATACACATCATGATGGATGATGTGTACATTTACCACACACACTTCTTTCGTTTGTGTATTTGTTGTGTAGGTACCCATGCTTACTTGTCAACCTCACAATCCCATGAGTTGACAAAACGAGCTCTAGAGAGCAATGATGACTTGGGATCCCTTGGATTGTCTTTCCCACCGCTCTCTTCTCGCAAAGACTTCGCGCATTTCTTCTACATGGCCCTCACTTGGCTATGGGTTGTTGTCCATTACATATTATATGCCCATCTTGCCATGTTCACTTTGCAGGATATGCTCATTCCTATGCCTTTGACATGCATTTGTGACCCATGCTTTGCATTACACATGATGATTGATTCTAGAACTTATATGTGTATTTGCAAGTTTGGTGGAGATATCGCTTGTTATTGCCATGTTTGCTTTGTGCCCCATGCCTATTATGATACTATGATCTTGCTTTGTGTTCGTGCTTGCGATATGTCATGTGCGTTGTCGATGCCTATTATTTGCTCACATGCCATGATTTCCTCTAGTATGTTGCATCTTCGCACTACTAGCTTGCACAACTTGATTGCTATGCTTGCTTATGTTGCATCACCCATGATTCATACTTGCTCATTTCTTGCGGTTGATGACAACCATTACCATGCTTTGCACATGCTTGTTATTGCTTCTTGTCACATATCTCCATATGTTGCCTCTCTCATGCTAGATGATTTGCCATGTATTGAGTGCAACTATGCCTTTAGTCTTGATAATGAGTTTGCCCCCATATCATTCTCACATATATTTGGAGATTTTGACATATTTCTTGTGAAGCATGCTTTTGTTACCTCTTTGCACCATTTACCTAGTGCCATGAATATTGCCATTGTTGCATCATATTATTCGTGCACGTTTGCTTCTAATTGTTATGTGCAAGAGAAGAGAACCATCATGATGGATGATGTGTTTATCTACCATGCACATACATTCTTTGCTTTGTTTTGTGCATGTGTAGGATACTTGGACTTTGTGTTGACTTCCACTTCACGTGAGTTGACCATTCGAGCTCTTGAGAGCGAACCACTTGCGACCGACTCGCTTCTACATCGCACTTGCTTGTGCTTCAGCATTATGAAGGAAGCACAAGGACATGCTTTCAAGGTGATATCCTTCTCTTTTGAGAACCCCCAAACCATGAGCATGGATATTATGGATCATACTACTTGTGTTGCTTGCACCATGAGACTTATTGACCATATTGGACCATTTGATTGCACACATGTTAGAGACCTTGCTTCGACTTATCATTGCCACATTGCCATGCCTCATGACCTATATACCTTGTGTGTTGCATCCAATTCTTGGATTACTTGTTCCTCTCACATGTTTGGTTGCAACAATGTCATCACTTCACATATGCCATGTCCCGTTGATTGCTACATGCTTGACTTGATTGCCTCACACATGTTGAACAATTGCTCTTTCTATTGTGTTGAGTGCCACACTATTTTCACTACACCCTAAGCACATTATGCTTGGATTGTCTTGCACTTGACTCATGTGTTTAGACACTTCATTTTATTTGGTGTGGTGAATGCCTCCTATGCCTACCATAGACCGTTTGTTGAGCGCTTTATGCATGCTTGCTATGACCTTGAGGTGGATGCTTGTTCAATTGTCAAACATATTTGCATCTCTACCTCCCATTTGCATACTTGTTTCCATGATGTCCTTGATTGTGCTCAATTCATATACTTACATGCCATGTCACAATCCTTTGTCACACCATACGCTATGCATGATGACGACACTTGTTGGGTGAATCACCGCTTGAATGCTTGGTTTTGCACTCACGCTAACCACATTTGTTTTTCCAAGCGTTTGTTGTCCTTGCTTCTTTTGAAGGAATCACGAAACGGTGTGACATTGGAGAGTGACCATTTCGAGCTTCAAGATGACGAGAACTTGGTGATCGACAACTCCTACACGGCGACGCCATCTCTTTCCCATGGTGATTTGGCTTTCGATCCGAGGTCGGATCTTTCCCAAGGGGGAGGGGATGATGTGGAGCATCCTACGGACATCACCATGTCAAGAGTCCATTTGGCAAGTGGCACGTACGACATCTACTTCACATACACGAAGGTGAATCATCTCCTTTACACGTGTTCACTTGACCCTCTCGAGGATGGTATAATACTTGACACTCCTCCCGTGTGCATGCATAGGTATTGTCGGAGCTTCATGGATGTCGAGGAGGAGTGCAAGCGCCAAGGAACGACTACACCATCCACGAGGGAAGCGTGGAAGAGAAGACGGAAGAAAGGAGGAGAAGAAGACGGAGCGTCTGCTGGAGCCAGCCGGACATCCGGACCGCCGTCCGGATCATCCGGGCTCAGCCGGATCATCTGGACCCTCCCCCGGATCATCCGGATAACTGCGCCGAAGACACCCGAAGGTTTCACCTGAAGCCGGATCATCCGGGACACCTTCCGGATCATCCTGATCCCCGATGCCCGGATCATCCAGACCCCCATCCGGATCATCCGGCCTTGCCTGCGCGCATGACTTGGGCCGAGGCCCGTGTACCCATTCGCCCCCTGATACGTCCATTTTGCATCATGCTTTTATATCGATATTTATTGCATTATGGGCTGTTATTACACGTTATGTCACAATACTTATGCCTATTCTCTCTTATTTTACAAGGTTTACATGAAGAGGGAGTATGCCGGCAGCTGGAATGCTGGGCTGGAAAAGGAGCAAATATTAGAGACCTATTCTGCACAGTCCAAAAGTCTTGAAACTTCACGGAGGCAGTTTTTGGAATTAATAAAAAATACTGGCGAAAGAATCAACCAGAGGGAGGCCACCCACCATCCACGAGGGTGGGGGGCGCGCCCCCTTGCCTCGTGGGCCCCCTGGCAGGCCTCCGGTGCCCATCTTTGGCTATATGAAGTCTTTCGCCCTGGAAAAAATCAGAAGGAAGCTTTCGGGACGAAGCGCCGCCATCTCGAGGCGGAACCTGGAGAAACCAATCTAGGGCTCCGACGAGCTGTTCTGCCGGGGAAACATCGCTCCGGGAGGGGGAAATCATCACCATCGTCATCACCATCGATCCTCTCATCAGGAGGGGGTCAATCTCCATCAACATCTTCACCAGCACCATCTCCTCTCAATCCCTAGTTCATCTCTTGTATCCAATCTTTGTCTCAAAACCTCAGATTGGTACGTGTGGGTTGCTCGTAGTGTTGATTACTCCTTGTAGTTGATGCTAGTTGGTTTATTTGGTGGAAGATCATATGTTCAGATCCTTTATGCATATTAATACCCCTCTTATTATGAACATGAATATGATTTGTGAGTAGTTACGTTTGTTCCTGAGGACATGGCAGAAGTCTTGCTATAAGTAGTCATGTGAATTTGGTATTCGTTCGATATTTTGATGAGATGTATTTTGTCTTTCCTCTAGTGGTGTTATGTGAACGTCGACTACATGACACTTCACCATTGTTTGGGACTAGGGGAAGGCATTTGGAAGTAATAAGTAGATGATGGGTTGCTAGAGTGACAGAAGCTTAAACCCTAGTTTATGCGTTGCTTCGTAAGGGGCTGATTTGGATCCATATGTTTCATGCTATGGTTAGGTTTACCTTAATACTTCTTTTATAGTTGCGGCTGCTTGCAATAGGAGTTAATAATAAGTGGGATGCTTGTCCAAGGAAGGGCAGTACCCAAGCACCGGTCCACCCACATATGAAATTATCAAAGTAACGAACGCGAATCATATGAGCGTGATGAAAACTAGCTTGATGATAATTCCCATGTGTCCTCGGGAGCGTTTTCCTTTATATAAGAGTTTGTCCAGGCTTGTCCTTTGCTACAAAAAGGATTGGGCCACCTTGCTGCACCTTGTTTACTTTTGTTACTTGTTACTCGTTACAAATTACCTTATCACAAAACTATCTGTTACCGATAATTCCAGTGCTTGCAGAGAATACCTTACTGAAAACCGCTTGTCATTTCCTTCTGCTCCTCGTTGGGTCCGACACTCTTACTTATCGAAAGGACTACGATAGATCCCTATACTTGTGGGTCATCAAGACTCTTTTCTGGCGCCGTTGCCAGGGAATGAAGCGCCTTTGGTAAGGAAAATTTATATAGTGTGCTGAAATTTACTGTCACTTGTTACTATGGAAAGTAATCCTTTGAGGGGCTTGTTCGGGGTATCTTCACCCCGACCAATAGAGCAAAGATTTTCTCCTCAACCTACTGAACCTACTGAAAATGTTTACTTTGAAATTCCTTCGGGTATGATAGAGAAAATGCTAGCTAATCCTTTTACAGGGGATGGAACATTGCATCCCGATTTGCACCTAATCTACGTGGATGAAGGTTGTGGATTATTTAAGCTTCCAGGTATGCCCAAGGATGTTATCAAGAAGAAGGTCTTCGCTTTATCTTTGAAGGGAAAGAAATTGACATGGTTTAGGCTATGTGATGATATGGGATCATGGAACTACAACCGATTGAAATTGGAATTTCATCAGAAGTTTTATCCTATGCATCTTGTTCATCATGATCGTAATTATATATATAATTTTTGGCCTCGCGAAGGAGAAAGCATTGCTCAAGCTTGGGGGAGGCTTAAGTCAATGTTATATTCATGCCCCAATCATGAGCTCTCAAGAGAAATTATTATTCAAAATTTTTATGCTCGGCTTTCTCTCAATAATCGCTCCATGCTCGATACTTCTTGTACTGGTTCTTTTATGATGAAGACTATAGAATTCAAATGGGATTTATTGGAAAGAATTAAACGCAACTCTGAAGATTGGGATGCCGACGAAGGTAAGGAGTCAGGTATAACACCTAAGTTTGATTGTGTTAAATATTTTATGGATACCGATGTTTTCCGCGAATTTAGCACTAAATATGGACTTGACTCTGAGATAGTAGCTTCTTTCTGTGAATCTTTTGCTACTCATGTTGATCTCCCTAAGGAGAAGTGGTTTAAATATCATCCTCCCATTGAAGTAAAAGTAGCTGAACCTATTAAAGTTGAAGAAAAGACTATCACTTATAATGTTGATCCTATTGTTCATACTGCTTATATTGAGAAACCACCTTTCCCTGTTAGAATAAAGGATCATGCTAAAGCTTCAACTGTGGTTCGTAAGAGTAATACTAGAACACCTACACCCCCTGAGCAAATTAAAGTTGAACCTAGTATTGCTATGGTTAAAGATCTCTTGGCCGATAATATTGATGGGCATGTTATTTACTTCTATGATGAAGCTGCGAGAATTGGACCTGTTGTTATTTACCCGATACTAAGGGTAAACATGGACCTGTTGTTGGCATGCCTGTTGTCGGTGTCAAAACTGGCGGATCTCGGGTAGGGGGTCCCGAACTGTGCGTCTAAGGCGGATGGTAATAGGAGGCGGGGGACACAATGTTTACCCAGGTTCGGGCCCTCTCGATGGAGGTAATACCCTACTTCCTGCTTGATTGATCTTGATGATATGAGTATTACAAGAGTTGATCTACCACGAGATCATAGAGGCTAAACCCTAGAAGCTAGCCTATGGTATGATTGTTGTTGTCCTACGGACTAAACCCTCCAGTTTATATAGACACCGGAGGGGGCTAGGGTTACACAGAGTCGGTTACAAGGGAGGAGATCTACATATCCGTATTGCCTTCCACGCCAAGGAGAGTCCCATCTGGACACGGGTCGAAGTCTTCAATCTTGTATCTTCATAGTTCAACAGTCCGGCCAAAGGACATAGTCCGGCTGTCCGAGGACCCCCTAATCCAGGACCACCTCAGTAGCCCCTGAACCAGGCTTCAATGACGATGAGTCCGGCGCGCAGATTGTCTTGGGCATTGCAAGGCGGGTTCCTCCTCCGAATTCTGAATACCTGTTGAGTAGTGTCCGGCTTCCCATAAATGTTGCACTCCTTGGCTTCCGCGCCTAATAATGGATATCCTCCACGAGTCGAACGAATGCGAGAAGTCGGGGCATTTTTACAATTGCCACCCTAGCCATGTGGGTAAATCGTCTATTAAAGAGACGGGGATTCTCAGATCTAGATCACACCATCCTCCCACAGCGAGTATCCATCGGAGCGCGCCCGGAAAAATCCTTTCCAACATGGCCGGTCGTCGCAGCTCCTCCTCTCGCTCCCGTAGCCCTAAGCCCGGCAATTGGAAGAAGTGTTCCGTCCCCCACAGCCAATTAGTAGAGTTACAGACCCAGGGGTTTCTCCCTCCAGCGTATATGGTCCCCGTTCGAGCCGGGCTCGCCACCTATAACGGCGGGGAGCAAGCGGAGATCTCTCCCAGCCCATCCATGGGGGAGCGGGTATGCCTTGTCCCTTACTTATTAAGAGGGCTTGGATCTCCAATTCATCCGTTCCTCCACGGGCTCCTGGAGTTCTATGGCCTCCAGCTGCATAATTTCACTCCCGCCTCCATATTACACATTGCTGGCTATGTCGCCCTTTGCGAGCTGTTTCTGGGCTGCGAAGCTCATTTCGAGCTATGGAAGAGGCTATTCTACCTCGTACCCCGTACACAGGAGGGGTCACTGTACCAAGTGGGCGGAGCCGAAATATGGCGCATCGCCGGGACCGGATACCTGTCCGGTACTCCGAAGAAGACATCCGAGGACTGGCCTTCGGAGTGGTTTTATATGGAGGACGTCCCCCTTCTGGACCCTATTCAGATGGGTCTCCCTGAGTTCGACAACGCTCCCCTGAAGAAATTCCGCAGCTGGCGCCCTCGGAGCCCTCAGGAGGAAGATAACGGAGAAGTCCTTTACTTGATGGGCCAGATAAAAATGCTGGCTCAATCAGGACTGACAATAATCGAGGTTATGTCAATATGTATAATGTGGGGGGGTACAACCACTTCAATATCGAGGGCATCCCATGTGGCACTTTAACGGAGAAGATGATGCCACCCGCTGCGGTCGTAAGGGACCGGACTCAGTTGCTGCTCTAGCAAAAATCCTGTCCGATTTGTACAAGGGAGAGGAAGAGGAGTTCATCCGCATTAAGCCACGGGATGGATTCTCCATGTACAACCCTCCAAGCTGGGTGAGCTGTCACTTTTTACTCCCAACCTTCCCGCATTCTTCATCATAAGTACTTACCTTGCCGTTTCATGGCAGGAACTGCGAAAAGCTGTAAGGGAGGTCCACAGCCCGCCTCCACAACTGGAGGACCCTGACCGGGCCCTCGATCCCGGACTCGAAGAGGATCCGGACATATTTGTGGAGCTGATCGACAGGACATTCTATCAATTGAGCTGCACTGATGCCATGGTGGCCATCATAGCCGACTATCCTGGGCTACTCCCTGCATCGCATGTAAGTGAAACCGGAGTCCCAACTTCCGAGAAGGATCCCCTTTTCTGCACTTCACCTACCGTACACATATGGTGTCTTACAGGGAAGGCCCTCGGGACGCCATGCCTAACCCGCAGTGACTCACCAACAAGGGGCACCGAAGCCGGATAGGCTAAAGAGGAAGGCGGTCAGGACTAAGACGCCGTCGCAGAGGTATGATACAGAACCTCGCTCCGTGGTTGTCGTCTTTTAAAATATAATAACATCCACGTTTCCTAGTAGGAAAAACGCTCGCTGGACTATATCCGGAGAGGTTGCCGATCACGCCTCCACCAGTCGGGCTCCAGCGCCGGACATAGAGGCGGAAGCTAACACGGGGCGAACGCCGGATGTTCCTCCTACAGAGGATGCGGATAGGCTATCCGCTACAAATTCCGAAGTGGAGAGCGCTATGAATCACAGGCGTCGCCGGGCCGTACTCCGTGACGCTTGCTTCTCCCAAGAGGCGTTTGATGCCTTCAACTCAAGAGACGCGTACATCCGTGCTGCTCAAAATGGTCTTGCCAGAGCCACGGACCAGTATGTAAAGGATATACGGGTAAGAAAATCTGATAATTATATATATATATATATATATATATATATATATATCAGTAGCCCCTGAGACTTGAAACAGTTGACACAACTGATTTAATGATCATTATTTGTGCAGGTTCTTACAGAGAAGAATACCCAATTGTCTCAAGAGCTGGAAGAGTGCAAAGCCCAGCTATGGGTCGCAGTTGCCACGCTGAAGGAGTCCGAGAAGGCCCCCTCTGGTAACACTTGTCTCTATTGCAAAGAATGACAGGTACCAGATAGTATGCGGCATGCATGCAAACCTAACAATAGATTCTGCACATGACTCCGGAGTGAATCCGGAGGTCATGATAGGGAACGAGCCGCATGCCCAATGACAGCTAAAGGCTGGTGAGTGTGTGCTTAAAAAGGTTAGGCAGGAGAAAAACAATCTGCAAGATGCCAATATCCAGCTGGGCGTGGAACTGAAGGATGTTCGGGCCCAGCTTGCTGACTCCGTAAAGGAGAATAAGAGGCTTCGACGCGGCATTTTCAGTAAGTGCTTGAACGAACTTTTAAAGAGTTCGGCAAAGAAATCGGCTAACAGACTTATATCTACAGGTATGCCGACGGGTCGTCCTGAGGAGGAGATGCCCGAGTCCGCGGGTGATCTTCTGCTAGAGCTCTCACAACTGCACGAACAAGTTCGGCAGGTGATGCAGGGCATTGCCCAAGCCTTGTGGCCATCCGTCTCTCTGCCAGGAGGCATGGGGGAGCTTGTAGAGAAGCTCAAGGGAGTGCGGCGGCGCTTCCGATTATGGAAGATATCAGCCTGCCGACAAGGTGCGAGGGAAGCCTGGGCCATGGTGAAGACGCGGTATACCAAGGCTGACCCTAACCACATGGCCGAGGTCGGACCTGTGGGGCCTGACGGGAAGGAGATCCCCGTCAGTTTGGTGTATGACCAAGTAGAATTAGCCGCAAAGTATTCCCAACAGGATTGTAGGCTAGACAGCCTGTTGGATGGTATAGAAGAAGAATTTAGTCAGTCTAAGTGACTGTGTACTTCAAGTGACATATATTGTCCCTAGCCGGATTGTAAATCATTTGTCATGGCAGACCTTTTCTCTTCGACCTCTGGACCCGATAGTCCGGAGTGTATCCGAATACCCGCTCAGTTATGTAAAAACCGGGGTACGCGTGGAAACCAGGCGTAGGGGTCATAAGTGCTTGAACAGACAAGTACCCAACTAGCTATGGATAGTAAGAAACATGGATAGTAAGAAACATCTTCCAGGGAGAATAGTTCCGTTAAGGGTTCCTTTCCCTGGGTACGCATGCCCTAATGTGCATGTCCGAACTGCGAAAAGAGACGCAGGCTATAAACATCTGGGGGCATGTATTAAAATAAATAAAAGCCATCTTTTGTTCACCGACCGAGTATTCCCTTAAGAACGCTAGCTTTCGGCTTCACCCAGTCTGAGGTACACATCCGGCTGACCCGGCAGTAACAATCGTAGAGGTGCTCCCCTTATGCCCTAGCCGAATTAACGGGAACGTAGGGCATAAACACAAGAGCCAGGCAACCCAGCTTGGCCAAAACTTAAGTCATATCGATGCATATAATGGCGAAAAAAGGTACATGTGGAAGAATAACACATGTGTGGGGCATAGAGCCCGGAAAATAGTTATATTAAGCTTCTGTATAAGAAGCCCCCAGGTATAATGAGCGCGGTTAGCGCGTCAAGATTGTGTAGTCAAGACACAATTTAGCCTTTTAAGGCCTTGAAGAAAAGGAAAAAATAAAGAGATAAAAGACAGATAACGGATATTTAAAAAATTGACGGAGGTAAGGAGACGAACATAGAGTCCGGCACTAGGCGTAGAACCTTCGGAGTCTGGTTGCGTTCCATGGTTTGGCTCGAGTCGATTGTCCGATGCATCCCACAGACGGTACGCTCTACCGGTCAGAACTTGGTCAATAATGAAGGGACCTTCCCATTTGGGCTTGAGCTTGTTCTTTTTCTTCTCCAGTAGGCGTAGAACGAGTTCGCCAACGTTATAGGTTTTGGCCTGTACTTCTCTGCTTTGATACCTTTGAGCCTGTTGTTGATAGAATGCGGAACGGGCTTTTGCCACGTCACGCTCCTCCTCCATGGCGTCCAAACTATCCTGCCAATCAAGCTCGGCTTCTTTCTCTTCATACATGTGCACTCGAGGTGAGTCATGAATTATGTCGCAGGGCAGTACCGCCTCTTCGCCATACACCATAAAAACGGTGTGTATCTGGTAGTGCGATTCGGCGTGGTCCGCAGCCCCCATAGTACGGAGTTGAGCTCCTCTACCCAGTGCGCGTTTGATTCCTTTAAGGACCGCACCAATATGGGGTTAATGCCGCTCATGATAAGACCATTTGCTCGCTCGACTTGACCGTTAGTTTGCGGGTGATAGACAGAAGCATAATCGAGCTTGATGCCCATGTTGCTGCACCAAAGTTTTACCTCGTCGGCTGTAAAGTTTGAGCCGTTATCGGTGATGATGCTATGGGGGACGCCATAACGGTGTACAACCCCAGATATGAAGTCTATCACTGGTCCGGATTCGGCCGTTTTAACTGGTTTGGCTTCTATCCATTTGGTGAATTTATCCACCATGACCAATAAGTATTTTTTCTTATGGCTTCCCCCTTTGAGGGGCCCGACCATATCAAGCCCCCAGACCGCAAAGGGCCAAGTAATGGCGATTGTTTGGAGAGCGGTAGGCGGCATATGGCTTTGGTTTGCAAAAAGCTGGCAACCGATGCAACGTTGGACAAGGTCCTGTGCGTCTGCTCGGGCCGTCGGCCAATAAAAGCCTGTACGGAAGGCCTTGCTTACAAGGGCCCGAGCTGCGACGTGGTGGCCGCCAAGTCCAGCATGAATTTCTGCCAAAAGTTTCCGCCCTTCCTCTTCGGAGATGCACCTTTGAAGGACTCCGGTAGCGCTTTTCTTATAAAGCTCTCCCTCGTGGACCTTGTAGGCTTTAGACCACCGCACAATGCAACGTGCCTCGTTTGGGTCCTCCGGTAGTTCCTGCCTAGTTAGGTAGGCCAGGAAGGGTTCTGTCCACGGGGCGATGACAACCATAATCACGTGGGCGGAAGGTGTTATTTCGGTGGCGGAGCCTCCGATTACGTCAGAGTGTTCGGTATCTAGTGTTGTGGCCAAGTCCGGACTGTTGTTGTCGATCTCTCCTTCCCATACCACGGATGGCTTCAACAGCCTTTCCAAGAAGATATTGGGTGGGACAGGGTCGCGCTTAGCGCCAATGCGGGCAAGGATGTCCGCCGCTTGATTGTTTTCTCGGACCACATGGTGGAATTCGAGCCCCTCGAACCGAGCTGACATTTTGAGGACGGCGTTGCGGTAAGCCGCCATTTTTGGATCCTTGGCGTCAAAGTCTCCATTTATCTGAGATATTGCGAGGTTCGAGTCCCCACACACCTCCAGGCGTTGAATGCCCATGGAGACTGCCATCTGGAGACCGTGTAACAGGGCCTCATATTCTGCCGCATTGTTGGAGTCTGTGTATAGTATTTGGAGTACGTACTGGACTGTATCTCCGGTGGGGGATGTCAGGACACCAACCCCTAGACCCGCCAGCATTTTAGAGCCGTCGAAGTGCATGATCCAATTGGAGTACGCGCCCTATTCTTTAGGGAGTTCGGCTTCTGTCCATTCGGCGACAAAATCGGCCAGTACTTGCGACTTAATGGCTCGCCGTGGTTTATATGTTATGTCAAACGGGAGGAGCTCGATAGCCCATTTAGCAATCCGGCTCGTGGCATTGCGGTTGTTTATTATGTCGTTGAGTGGTACTTCCGAGGCCATCGTAATTGAACACTCTTGAAAGTAGTGTCGTAGTTTCCGGGATGCCATGAATACCCGCGTATGTTATCTTTTGATAATGTGGGTACCGTGATTTGCATGGAGTGAGGACCGTGGATACATAGTATACCGGCTTTTGAAGTGGGAATTTATGTCCGTCCATCTCTCGTTCGACGACGAGCACTGCGCTTACAACTTGGTGAGTTACCGCTATATATAACAACATTGGTTCGCCGACATTTGGCGCGGCCAAGATTGGGTTGGTGTCCAGGATGGCTTTTATTTCTTCCAATCCGGCCGTGGCCGCATCCGTCCACCCGAAGTGTTCGGTGCGCCGAAGAAGGCGATAAAGGGGTAGTGCCTTTTCTCCTAATCGGGAGATAAAGCGGCTTAAGGCCGCCACACATCCAGTTAGTTTCTGAATTTGCTTGAGGTCTGTTGGGATAGCCAACTATGACAGAGCTCGGATTTTAGCCAGATTTGCTTCGATTCCTCTACTGGAGACGATGAAGTCCGGGAGCTTTCCGGCGGGCACGCCGAAAACGCATTTTTCTGGATTGAGCTTGATGTCGTATGTTCAGAGATTGTCGAACGTGAGCCTCAAGTTGTCTATTAAGGATTCGACGTGTCTGGTTTTAACAACCACATCATCTACGTATGCCTCCACTGTTTTGCCGATCTTTTTTTCCAGGCATGTCTGAATCATGCGTTGATACGTTGCACCGGCGTTCTTAAGCCCGAAAGGCATGGTGTTAAAACAGAAGGGGTCGTATGGGGTGATAAATGCCGTTGCGGCTTGGTCGGACTCCGCCATCTTGATTTGATGGTATCCGGAGTATGCGTCGAGGAAACACAATGAGTCGTGTCCTGCGGTAGCGTCGATAATTTGATCGATGCGGGGGAGGGGGAAGGGATCCTTGGGGCAAGCCTTGTTGAGGTCCTTGAAATCGACGCATAGGCGCCAGGATTTATCCTTCTTTGGTACCATCAGCAGGTTTGCTAGCTAGTTCGGGTGTTTTATTTCTCTAATGAATCCAGCCTCCAATAACTTGGCTAGCTCCTCTCCCATGGCTTGTTGCTTAGGTTCGGAGAAACGCCGAATAGTCTGCTTGACCAGCTTGAATCCCTTTAGAATGTTAAGGCTATGCTCGGCTAGCCTGCGTGGGATTCCTGGCATGTCTGAAGGATGCCAAGCGAATATGTCCCAATTCTCGCGCAGGAACTCCCGTAGTGCGGCGTCTACAGCAGGGTTTAACTGTGCCCCAATGGATGTTGTTTTTGTAGGGTCCGTTGGGTGGACTTGGAATTTGACTATTTCATCCGCTGGTTTAAAAGAGGTGGACTTGGATCTTTTGACAAGTATCACGTCGTCCCTGTCCACTTTGGAGCGCAGCACAGTTAATTCCTCAGCCACGAGGGCTTCGGATAACGCCTCGAGGGCCAGTGCGACTGTTTTGTTTTCGGCGCGGAGTGCTATGTCCAGATCACTAGCTAGAGTGATGATTCCATTGGGCCCGGGCATTTTGCGCTTCATGTACCCGTAATGGGGTATAGCTTGGAAGATCGTGAATGCCTCCCGCCCTAGAAGGGCGTGGTATCCGCTATTGAACGGGGCCACTTGGAATGTGATTTCTTCAGACATATAATTCTCCGGCATGCCGAATACCACATCTAGTGTGATTTTCCCAGCACATCGTGCCTCCCGACTAGGGATGATTCCTCTGAAGGTCGTGCTGCTTTGCTCAATGCGGCTTCTGTCTATTTCCATTTTTTGAAGAGTCTCCTCATAGATGAGGTTTAATCCGCTGCCGCCGTCCATGAGTACTTTAGTAAGCCGGAAGCCGTCCACAATTAGACTAAGGACCAAGGCGGCTGGTGCTCGGGCTGTTCGGAATTTAGGTTCGTCACTGGCATTGAAGGTGATAGCCGTATCGCTCCATGGATTTATTGCTGCCACGTGGCAGACTTCGGCAAGGCTGCGGAGTGCTCGCTTACGCCTATTATTTGAGGCGAAGGTCTCGAAGACTGTCAATATTGTATTGTTGTTATCCACGGGATGGTGCTATATGGTATTGTTAATGAGGAGATCCTCACCGCTCGTGGCCACCTGCCGGAGTACCCAACATGCTCTAAGGCTGTGTGTTGGTATGGTATCCGCTGTACTGTGAATTTTGCATGGCCCATTAAGCCATCCCTCCAATACAGTTCCATACACTGTAGTGGGCTTTTGCTTCTTTGTAATCGAGTTGGGCGACTTACGAGAGTGCACCCTTTTAGTTCGGACTGGTGGTTTTGTCAAAGCCGGATTATCCCAAAATTTTGTTTGGGTTTTCCAGGCGCTTTCCATCGCACAGTACTTCCGTACTATGGCCGCCAAGTCAGTGAAGTGTGTCACAGCGACTTATGGTGTTGAGGATTCCCTTGTCCGTGCAATTATTGCAAAAGAATGAAATTGCGTCTTCCTCGCGACAGTCCTTGACCTTGTTCATTACAAGGAGGAATCTGGCCCAATAGTGATGTACTGTCTCCTGGGGCTCTTGTCTAATGTGGGAAAGATCATTTATATCTGGGTGGGTGGATTTAAGTTCGAACCTTGACCCGATCTGAGACCCAGGGGCGGAGGAGTTTCCGATCTTGGAAGTTCGGGCTCCGGGATGTTGCCCAATAGGTCTGGCCCGCTGCCTGATTCTAGGTTCAGGGTTTGGGCGATGTCCTCCCGTAGACGGGTATCCGGCTCAGAGAGCTCGGGAATCTGGACATAGTTTGTCCACAAGATAGAGGAAGAATCGCCGCATTGCTCCTCCACCACCGCTATCTGATGGGTGACCGGCGGGGAGTTAATCTCCCTTTGGTCGGGTTTAAGCCCGATCTGATAATAGTCTCTAGCGACTCCCAAAGTGGTGATGCGATCCAAGAGCTCATTCAAAGAAGAGAGCTCTATTGGATCCAACTGCTCGACAAGTCCCGAGCTGACGTGGAGGCTATTTTCGATGACCCGGGAAGTCATCGTTGGCGCAGCGGCCGAACAGGCGGTCATGACGAAACCACCTAGTCGGAGAGTTTGGCCTACAGCCAGGGCTCCCCCAGAGGTGATATTGTCCTTGACAACAAGGCGAGCCATCCAGCCTTCTGATGACGACACAGTGGAACTCTCAATGAAAGCACCAATGTCGGTGTCAAAGCCGGCGGATCTCGGGTAGGGGGTCCCGAACTGTGCGTCTAAGGCGGATGGTAACAGGAGGCGGGGGACACAATGTTTACCCAGGTTCGGGCCCTCTCGATGGAGGTAATACCCTACTTCCTGCTTGATTGATCTTGATGATATGAGTATTACAAGAGTTGATCTACCACGAGATCGTAGAGGCTAAACCCTAGAAGCTAGCCTATGGTATGATTGTTGTTGTCCTACGGACTAAACCCTCCGGTTTATATAGACACCGGAGGGGGCTAGGGTTACACAGAGTTGGTTACAAGGGAGGAGATCTACATATCCGCATTGCCAAGCTTGCCTTCCACGCCAAGGAGAGTCCCATCCGGACATGGGTCGAAGTCTTCAATCTTGTATCTTCATAGTCCAACAGTCCGGCCAAAGGACATAGTCCGGCTGTCCGAGGACCCCCTAATCCAGGACTCCCTCACCTGTTATTTCTGTTAAAATAGGAGATCATTTTTGTCATGGCTTATGTGATATGGGTTCTAGTGCAAGTGCAATACCTCATTCCTTATACAAAGAAATTATGCAAGATATTGCACCTGCTGGGATAGAAGAAATTGATGTTACAATTAAGATTGCCAATAGAGATACTATTTCACCAGTTGGGATTGTTAGAGATGTTGAAGTCTTGTGTGGGAAAGTTAAATATCCTACTAATTTTCTTGTTCTTGGTTCCCCACAAGATGACTTTTGTCCCATTATATTTGGTAGGCCCTTCTTGTATACTGTCAATGCTAAGATAGACTGCGAAAAGGATATTGTTACTGTTGGTTTAGGGGATATGTCTCATGATTTTAATTTTGCTAAATTTTGTAGACAACCCCATGATAAAGAATTGCCTAGTAAAGATGAAATTATTTGTCTTGCTTCTATTGCCGTGCCTCCTAATGATCCTTTGGAACAATATTTGCTAGACCATGAAAATGATATGTTTATGAATGAAAGAAGGGAAATAGATGAAGTATTCTTTAAATAGGGACCTATTTTGAAACACAACTTGCCTGTTGAAATTCTAGGGGATCCTCCTCCACCCAAGGGTGATCCTGTGTTTGAGCTTAAACCATTACCTGATACTCTTAAATATGCTTATCTAGATGAAAAGAAGATATATCCTATTATTATTAGTGCTAACCTTTCAGAGCAGGAGGAAGAGAAATTATTGAAAACTCTGAAGAAGCACCGTGCTGCTATTGGATATACTCTGGATGATCTTAAGGGCATTAGTCCCACTCTATGCCAACACAAAATAAAATTGGAGAAAGACGCTAAACCGGTTGTTGATCACCAACGACGGTTAAATCCTAAGACGAAATAAGTGGTAAGAAAAGAAATACTAAAGCTTCTGGAGGCAGGTATAATTTATCCAGTTGCTGATAGTTAGTGGGTAAGTCCTGTTCATTGTGTCCCTAAGAAGGGAGGTATTACTGTTGTTCCTAATGATAAAGATGAATTGATCCCAGAAAGAATTGTTACAGGTTATAGAATTGTAATTGATTTCCGCAAACTAAATAAAGCTACTAAAAAGGATCATTACCCTTTACCTTTTATTGATCAAATGCTAGAAAGATTATCCAAACATACACATTTTTGCTTTCTAGACGGTTATTCTGGTTTCTCTCAAATACCTGTGTCAAAAGAGGATCAAGAAAAGACCACTTTTACTTGCCCTTTCGGTACCTTTGCTTATAGACGTATGCCTTTTGGTTTATGCAATGCAACTGCTACATTTCAAAGATGCATGATGGCTATATTCTCTGACTTCTGTGAAAAGATTGTTGAGGTTTTCATGGATGATTTCTCCATGTATGGAACTTCTTTTGATGATTGCTTAAGCAATCTTGATCGAGTTTTGCAGAGATGTGAAGAAACTAATCTTGTTTTGAATTGGGAGAAGTGCCACTTTATGGTTAATGAAGGTATTGTCTTGGGGCACAAAATTACTGAAAGAGGTATTGAAGTTGATAAAGCTAAAGTTGATGCTATTGAAAAGATGCCGTGTCCTAAGGACATTAAAGGTATAAGAAGTTTCCTTGGTCATGCCAGTTTTTATAGGAGGTTCATTAAGGACTTCTCAAAAATTTCTAGGCCTCTGACTAACCTCTTACAAAAAGATGTTCCTTTATCTTTGATGATGATTGTGTAGAAGCATTTGAAATACTTAAGAAAGCCTTGGTTTCTGCACCTATTGTTCAGCCACCTGATTGGAATTTACCCTTTGAAATTATGTGTGATGCTAGTGAATATGCTGTAGGTGCTGTTCTAGGACAAAGAGTTGATAAGAAATTAAATGTTATTCAATATGCTAGTAAAACTCTAGACAGTGCCCAGAGAAATTATGCTACTACTGAAAAAGAAATTTTAGCAGTTGTATTGACTTGTGATAAGTTCAGACCTTATATTGTTGATTCTAAAGTAACTGTTCACACTGATCATGCTGCTATTAAATATCTTATGGAAAAGAAAGATGCTAAACCTAGACTTATTAGATGGGTTCTCTTGCTACAAGAATTTGATTTACATATTATTGATAGAAAGGGAGCTGAGAACCCCGTTGCAGACAACTTATCTAGGTTAGAGAATGTTCTTGATGACCCACTCCCTATTGATGATAGCTTTCCTGATGAACAATTAGCTATCATAAATGCTTCTCGTACTGCTCCATGGTATGCTGATTATGCTAATTACATTGTTGCTAAATTTATACCACCTAGTTTCACATACCAGCAAAAGAAAAAGTTTTTCTATGATTTAAGACATTACTTCTGGGATGACCCACACCTTTATAAAGAAGGAGTAGATGGTGTTATTAGACGTTGTGTACCTGAGCATGAACAGGAACATATCCTACGCAAGTGTCACTCCGAGGCTTATGGAGGACACCACGCTAGAGACAGAACTGCACATAAGGTATTGCAATCCGGTTTGTATTGGCCTACTCTCATCAAAGATGCCCGTAAGTTTGTCTTGTCTTGTGATGAATGTCAAAGAATTGGTAATATTAGTAGACGTCAGGAAATGCCTATGAACTATTCACTTGTTATTGAACCATTTGATGTTTGGGGTTTTGATTATATGGGACCGTTTCCTTCCTCTAATGGCTATACACATATTTTAGTTGCTGTTGATTACGTTACTAAGTGGGTAGAAGCTATTCCAACTAGTAGTGCTGATCATAACACCTCTATTAAGATGCTAAAAGAAGTTATTTTTCCGAGGTTTGGAGTCCCTAGATACTTAATGACTGATGGTGGTTCACATTTTATTCATGGTGCTTTTCGTAAGATGCTTGCTAAGTATGATGTTAATCATAGAATTGCATCTCCTTACCACCCACAATCTAGTGGTCTAGTAGAAATAAGTAATAGGGAGATTAAATTAATTTTGCAAAAGACTGTTAATAGATCTAGAAAGAATTGGTCCAAGAAACTTGATGATGCATTATGGGCTTATAGAACTGCATATAAAAATCCTATGGGAATGTCTCCATATAAAATGGTTTATGGAAAAGCATGTCACTTACCTCTCGAACTAGAACATAAGGCATATTGGGCCATTAAAGAGCTCAATTATGATTTCAAACTTGCCGGTGAGAAGAGACTATTTGACATTAGCTCACTTGATGAGTGGAGAACCCAGGCCTATGAGAATGCCAAATTGTTTAAAGAAAAAGTTAAAAGATGGCATGACAAAAGGATACAAAAGCATGAGTTTAATGTAGGTGATTATGTTTTGCTGTACAACTCTTGTTTAAGATTTTTTTGCAGGAAAACTCCTCTCTAAATGGGAAGGTCCTTACGTTATCGAGGAGGTTTATCGTTCCGGTGCCATAAAAATCAACAACTTCGAAGGCACAAATCCGAAGGTGGTGAACGGTCAAAGAATCAAACATTATATCTCAAGTAATCCCATAAATGTTGAAACTAACGTTATTGAAACCGTAACCCCGGAGGAATACATAAGGGACACTTTCTAGAATGTTTCAGACTCTGAAAAGGAATAGGTATGTGGTACGGTAAGTAAACCAACTCCAAAACAATTCTAATAGCAATTTTTCTCCGTTTTGGAATATTTAAGAAAATAGGAAAATAAGAAGTAGTCCGGAAAGGACACGAGGCATACACGAGGGTGGAGGGCGCGCCCCCTGTCTCGTGGGCACCTCGTGTGCTCTCGGACTCCGTCTTCTTGCACGACACTTCTTTTGGTCGGTAAAAATTCATTATATAATCTCCCGAAGGTTTTGACCCCCGTACCACGCAAATATCCTCTGTTTTTGTTTTGAGCTGTTTCTGTAGCAAATTTGGAGCAAGATGTCATCTCTAGATTCCGACGGAGAGAGCTATGTCTCACACCTCATTGCTGACCCAAAGACCTATGGGGATCTATATCCTTGTGGTCGAACTACGGATGATGAGGAGGATGCTCATTTGATGAGGATCAATGATTCAAGTTCGGAGGAGGAGGATGTCCCTCTACCTCAACCTGGGGATATGCACGTGAAGTTTAAGAAGTCTAGTCTCCCTAAGAGGGCTAAACTATCTAACAACCGATCTATTCCTTCTCGTTTTTGGCAGAAAAGCAAAGGAAATTTATGTGACAAGATCTTGAAGTTGGAATCGGAGGTCGATGATTTAAAGGAGGAAATTGCTCTTCTCAAATACAATATGAAGAAGCTGAAGGCACAATCGTCATCGTCATCACCACCTCCGAAGAAAGAGACATAATCCCATGGGTATGGGCACTCCCCTTGGCAACTGCCAAGCTTGGGGGAGGTGCCCCGGTATCGTATCACCATCACACTCCTATCTTTACCGTTTTTCTTAGTTAGATCCTTTTGGTAATATCTTGATCTAGTAGAATAAAGTTTTAGTATGATCTAGTTTTGAGTTTTGCTTTATGATCCCTCTATGTAATCGAGTCCGTGAGCTATAGATAATAAAGATTAGTTTTGAGTCAAGGGCTTGGTTATCTCGCTATGATCTTGAGGGCATAAAGGAAAGAATAAAAAGAATTAAAGAGATCATATTGATCTTATGGAGAGTAATGACTTCACATATAAAAGAGTATGATGAATAAAAGTTGTTGAGAGTTGACAAACATATTTTTGGTCATCGTTGCAATTAATAGGAAGTAATAAAGAAAGAGAGGTTCTCACATATAAATATACTATCTTGGACATCTTTTATGATTGTGAGCACTCATTAAAATATGACATGCTAAAGAGTTGATGTTGGACAAGGAAGACAACGTAATGGGCTATGTTTTCTTATATCCAAAATAAAGTATATTGTCATGGATCATCCAACATGTTGAGCTTGCCTTTCTCCCTCATGCTAGCCAAATTCCTTGCACGTAGAGATACTACTTGTGCTTCCGAATATTCTTAAACCCAGTTTGCCATGAGAGTCCACCATACCTACCTATGGATTGAGTAAGATCCTTCAAGTAAGTTGTCATTGTTGCATGCAATAAAAATTGCTCTCTAAATATGTATGATTTATTAATGTGGAGAAAATAAGATTTATACGATCTTGTGATGTGGAAGAAATAAAAGTGACGGACTGCATAATAAAGGTCCATATCACAAGTGGCAATATAAAGTGACGTTCTTTCGCATTAAGATTTTGTGCATCCAACCACAAAAACACATGACAACCTCTGCTTCCCTCTGCGAAGGGCCTATCTTTTATTCTTGTCTTATACCTTATGCAAGAGTCGTGGTGATCTTCACCTTTCCTTTTTACATTTTATCCTTTGGCAAGCACATTGTGTTGGAAAGATCCTGATATATATATCCAATTGGATGTAAGTTATCATAAACTATTATTGGTGACATTACCCTTGAGGTAAAAGGTTAGGAGGCAACACTATAAGCCCCTATCTTTCTCTGTGTCCGATTAAAACTCCATACCCATAAGTATTGCGTGAGTGTTAGCAATTGTGAAAGACTAAATGATAGTTGAGTATGTGGACTTGCTGAAAAGCTCCTATATTGACTCTTTCCGATGTTACGATAAATTGCAATTGCTTCAATGACTGAGATTACAGTTTGTTAGTTTTCAATGAAGTTTCTGATTTATACTTGACATTGTGAATAGATTGTTACTTTAGCATAATAAATCATATGACACTACAAAAAAAGACACATCCGTGACATTTTGGGCCGAACGAATATCTTTTCTGTCATACTTATGACACTTCTATGACGAGAATTGTGACAAAACCCGGTATCATCATAGATGTGGTGGGGTCCTACTTCTATGACAAAAAATCATGAAAGAAAATGGGCTTTTCGTCCTGGGCGGGCCGGAGACGCAGCTGCATGACATTCTTTGGGCCGTCCATGACGGAAAAAACCGTGGTAGAAGCAAGGGCGCGGAAAATATCGGGGAGTCCCCGGTTACGGTGGGTGGTCGGGGGCCGAGCGATGCGCGTTCCTCTCGTACGTACGCGCGTGTGTGCGAGGCGTTGGGCTCTAACTGAACCCAAGCGAGGCGTTGGGCTCTAACTGAACCCGAGCAATTGCACTGTAGGCTACGCGTTACTGAACCCGAGCGATCGATCGATGACTGTTAACTGAACCCAATCGAGCGATTCCTTCGCTACTGCTGCTAACAGAAGCCGATCGATGCTGCCTCTGGATGAACAGTGAGCGTTGCTGGGGGGTTTGGATGAATAGTTCCTGGTGGGGGTAGATGAACAGGACCCCGTGGCGTTGCCTCTGGATGAACAGTGAGCGTTGCTGGGGGGTTTGGATGAACAGTTCCCGGTGGGGGTGGATGAACAGGACCCCGATCGTTCGAGCCGGTTGGGGCTGGATGAACAGGACCCCGTGGAGGGCAGGATGAACAGGACCACCCCGTGGAGATCAGGATGAACAGTAGACGGTGGAGGGCAGGATGAACAGTAGCCTATGGAGGGGTGGTTGAACAGGAGCCCGTGGAGAGGGTTGGTTGAACAGTAGACGGTGGAGTAGCGCGCGGTGGAGGCTGGATGAACAGGAGCCCATGGATGAACAGTCGCAGGTGGAGGCTGGAGGAGGTCGACAGTGGATGAACAGTAGCCCGTGGAGGGGGCTGGTTGAACAGTAGCCGATGGAGTAGCGCGCGGTGGAGGCTGGATAAATAGGAGCCTGTGGATGAACAGTCGCGGGTGGAGGCTGGAGGAGGTCGACGGTGGATGAACAGTAGCCCGTGGAGGCTGGAGGGGGTCGACGGTGGAGATGAACAGTATCCCGTGGAGTCCTATTTTGCGGTACGCCACACCCCTCCCGATGAACAGGACCCCCGTTTCGACCGTAGCGCTCCAACACAACTCCGTTTCCTCCGTTTTGTGGTACGCCATACCCCTCCCTATCAACAGGACCCCCGTTTCGACTGTAGGAGGTCCGTTTCCTCCGTTTTGCGGTACGCCAGACCCCTCCCGATGAACAGGATCCCGTTTCGAACATGGCCGGTCGAACACAAGGCCGTTTCCTCCGTTCTGCGGTACGCCAGGCCTCGTTTCCATCGGCTGTTCCGTCCAAGCCCTCCCGATGAACACGACGACGCATTCCATTCCGACCCAGCCGCTTGGCTCCCCATGAAGACGACGACGACGCTGTTTCTCCGTTCTGACCCAGCCATGTACACGAGCCCTGGCTGTATGTATGCGCGAGTAGGCATTCGAGACCCTGCCCGTATGTACGTACATGGCCGTATTTTCTTTCTTGCACACTGGCTGTTGTACGTACGTGTACATGCTACGTGCGCGCCTCTACATCGACCAGTATGTACGTACATGTTCGCGACTAGAATGACAACGCTACGTACGCTTCGACTAGGTGGGTCCCGACTGTCAGGCACTTCCTTGCCTGCGAAGATGTAGCTGGTGGGTCCCAGCAGTCAGGGGGCAAATCGTTTTTTTTTTGCCCGGACGCACTTCCTTGCGTGCGAAGATGTAGCTGGTGGGTCCCAATAGTCAGGGAGAAACGTTTTTTAAATATGGTGGCCCGTCCGGTGGGTCCCCGCTATCAGGTGGAGGAACAATTATTTTGCGCGTAATAAGGAGGCACTTCCTTGCTGCGGCCGTGGACCCAGCTGTCAGCCTCTCCACGTACAGTCCACGTCTGATGGAAGCCGTTCCTTGACCACGTTGACCACGCCGCGCCGAGAGCACCAGGGCGGTGGACGATGGCAAGGCTTAGGAAGGGGACGACGCGAAGCCGGGGAAGACGCGATAGTGGAAGCCCGCGCGGAGAGGAGTACGAGGGTTCACTGGTTCGGCTGCGGTGTGAGGCTGCCGTCGCCGCAGGGCCTGGCCAGCGGTGGGAATAGTAGGGGGCGGTGAGTCCTCCGCGGCAGCACAGCCGACCACGGGAGTGTAACGCCCACGATGCGGCTATATCTCCCACGTGTCGAGGCATGACTTAGAGGCATAACCGCATTGTGGTTTTGTCGCAAGAAGGGTCATCTTCACACAATCCCATGCAATGAACAAGAATCGGATAACGAGAGTTGGCTTACAATCGCCACTTCACACAATACATAAATTAATTCATACATCATCCAAAATCCACACATAGACCGACTACGGTCAAATCCAAATGAAAATAAGATAACCCCAAATGCTAGATCCCCGATCGTCCCAACTGGGCTCCACTACTGATCATTAGGAAAAGAAACATAGTAACGACCACGTTCCTCGTCGAACTCCCACTTGAGCTCGGTTGCGTCATCTGCACTGGTATCGTCGGCACCTGCAACTGTTTTGGTAGAATCTGTGAGTCACGAGGACTCAGCAATCTCACACCCGCAAGATCAAGACTATTTAAGCGTATAGGAAAGGATGGGGTAATGAGGTAGAGCTGCAGCAGCACTAAGCATATATGGTGGCTAACATACGCAAATGAGAGCGAGAAGAGAAGCAACGCAACGGTCGCGAAGCTAGAAATGATCAAGAACTGATCCTGAAACTACTCACGTTCATACATAACTCAAACCGTCACTTCCCGGACTCCGCCGAGAAGAGACCATCACGGCTACACACACGGTTGATGTATTTTAATTAAGTCAAGTGTCAAGTTCTCTACAACCGGACATTAACAAATTCCCATCTGCCTCATAACCACGGGCACGGATTTCGAAAGATAATACCCTGCAGGGGTGTCCCAACTTAGCCCATTATAAGCTCTCACGGTCAATGAAGGATAAACCTTCTCCCGGGAAGACCCGGTCAGTCTCGGAATCCCAGTTTACAAGACATTTCGGCAATGGTAAAACAAGACCAGCAAGACCGCCCGACTGTGCCGACAAATCCCGATAGGAGCTGCACATATCTCGTTCTCAGGGCACACCGGATGAGGTAGGTTACGAGTAAAACCAGACTTCGAGTTTCCCCGAGGTGGCCCCGCAGGCGGCTCGGTTCGGACCAACACTCGAAGGAGCACTGGCCCGGGGGGGTTAAATAAAGATGACCCTCGGGCTCGCGAAACCCAAGGGAAAAGGCTTAGGTAGGCAAATGGTAAAACCAAGGTTGGGCCTTGCTGGAGGAGTTTTATTCAAGGCGAACTATCAAGGGGGTCCCATAAATCACCCAACCGCGTAAGGAACGCAAACTCAAGGAACATAATACCGGTATGACGGAAACTAGGGCGGCAAGAGTGGAACAAAACACCAGGCATAAGGCCGAGCCTTCCACCCTTTACCAGATATATAGATGCATTAATTAAATAAGAGATATTGTGATATGCCAAAATATCCATGTTCCAACATGGAACCAACTTCAACTTCACCTGCAACTAGCAACGCTATAAGAAGGGCTGAGTAAAAGCGGTAACTTAGCCAAACAACGGTTTGCTAGGAAAGGATGGTTAGAGGCTTGACATGGCAATATGGGAGGCATGATATAGCAAGTGGTAGGTAGCGCAGCATGACAATAGAACGAACAACTAGCAAAGCAAAGATAGAAGTGATTTCGAGGGTATGGTCATCTTGCCTGCAAGGTTCTCAGAGTTGTCGAACGCTTGATCCTCGTAAGCGTACTCAACAGGTTCCTCGTTCACGAACTCATCTCCCGGATCTACCCACAGCAAGAACACAAGCAATGGAACCACAATCAATCACGGGAAATGCACAAGCAACATGATGCAATACATGCACGATATGTGAGATATGACATGCGATGCGTATGCGTGCTCCGGAAAAAAGGATGAACAAGGCAGTAACTTGGCAAACCAAGTATTCCACTAGAAAGATGAGATGATTTCGGTCGAAATCGATATAAAGATCACCGGAAACGGATGCACGGTTTGCAAATGGCGAGCAAAACAAGAATGACATGATTCTGCGATTAACAGCATGATATCACTTAGAATACATCAAGTAACTATGCTACAGAACACCAACATAGCAACAAAGCATATGGCATTGATCTAGAGGAGATGTTTGACAAAAGATGAACACTGAGCTACGGCTAGATCACCCCATAACAGGTTCGAACAAGCATGGCAAAAGTGCAAAAGATATCAGGTTCATAGACTTGGTGAAATTACTGGACATGGCTGAAACAGCATCAGGCAGCAATGTTCAGAGCAAGCAATCAACATGCTACAGAAACTTAACATAGAAAAACAAGGAATGGTATGAATCTACTAAATGCATAGAACAAAATTCCCTTACTGACCATGAGCCAAAAAGGATCAGAAGATATGATGGCACACATGTAAACATAGCAAGTTTCGTTAACAGGTTCCAGACTTGGCAGAAAACAGAACATGACATTAACAGAAATTATGAGGGCATCTTTGTGAGCTTGATTCACTCATCACAAAGCAATGCATGACAAAACAAGCATACCTACAGCAAGCTGGCATGTTTATGAAGCTAACCATGGCAAGAGCAAGTTCATAGCATGTATGGATCAACTATAACAACCTTGGCAAAATTGAATATCATGCTAACATTCTGCCAGGAATATTTTATAGAAAAAGTAGAGCAAGATTAAGGCATGCTAGTACACTCCATAATTGCAAACAGGGGCATGGATGGATAGATCACAACTATATCTACAAAACATCCTTACTGAAGATGCCCAAAATAAGCATGGATCTCTCTGTAGCCACATGGATACATGGAAACAAAATAACAGCAGGCATAGACAGCAAAAATCCCAAGTCCCTGGAAACAGAAACATCACGAAGCCTAGTTTGGATGCTTGCGCTAGTCACCACATAGATCACAAAACTACATGGCATACACCCCTGTAAAGATGGCATGGCATAGATCAAAACACCTGTAGAGCTCATGCCCATAAGATGCACACATCGAATGCAACAAAAATAACAAAACATCAAGTTCTGATAAGTAACAGCAGTAAACATCATATAGCACTCTTGCACCAGAGATTTGGGCATCAAGATGGACTCAAACTAGCATGGCACACTGGAACAAAATTAAGAGCATCCCGTGATGAACATTTCGATATATCACACGCATGAAACGGAGCAGTATGCAATGAGATATGATGCGATGAACAGGGTAACATATTGTGAAAAACTTCGGGACTTAGAGGATTTTGACCTCGCCCAGATCTAGGGTTTGGCGCGGATGACGAGGACGGTCGGAGCGGATCTCGCTGGAGCTCGAGCGCGTGGCGGCCGGAGATGAAGGAGAGGCGACGGGGCCGGAGCGGAGAGGGAGGAGACCTCGCCGGAGATGGCGCGGTGGAGGCGGCGGGGTCAGTGACGGCGCG